>NW_027505576.1:0-164757 GCF_021521415.1 Bidens hawaiensis
GGGGTGAGAGAAAGAATATAAATATATATTAATTGTTTTTATTGTTTTTGTTTATTTATTAAAATGTTCTTTTAATAAATTCACCAATTTAACCACTATATTTTTTTTTAAATATTAAATATTGGATTACATCGAAACAGAAGGCAAGCGGGCAACAAGCTGCGCCGCTACTCCTTTTTGAATAGCAAAACCCAATCTTTTAAAAACTATATTTGCTGATCTTGGAGTCATAACATTACTATGCATGACCCGCTGAACACGGGTAAGTAGCTCCACAGCTTCAGGCGCGAGGAAACCAAAAGTGTCAAAAGCAAAAGGAATAAATACATGTTGGTTGTCAAGACACGCCTTTTCATGTTTTGCCACCTTACCTGAAGCAGCTTTTAATGCGGCTTGACCAACCGCGAAACCACTACTCCCTAAGCCCACCAAAGGAGAAACCCCTGTTAAATCCACACACACGTGTTTCCCTCCTATCCATCCAAACACCAAAATGTCAGCCGATCGAAGAGATGATCTTCCCTCCGACGGGTCAGTTAGGAAATTCACAGGTACTTCTTTCTTAACAGAAATTCCAGCTCGCCTGAATATATCAAAGAGCACATCCCTAACCAGATCGTGTCGGTACTTGAACCCCGGGAGCTCTTTACAGTGCACCGCGTGCTCCCCATATGAGTCTAAACGTGCTTTACGACAAACAGGACATATCTCAACAACCGGAAATAGAGGAATCATAAGGCGATACTTAAGGATACTACGATACTCCACTGGAGACATATGCTGGCCTAACCCATCTATAGGGATAGCAAGAAGAAAATCTTGAGCATGTGGTGCTTGTAGACACTCAAAAATGGCTTTTTGTCTGCTTGTCATGTTAAAGTGTGACTCAATGTCGTGAACAATTTTACTAAAAAGAGTGCTCGCCAATGCATGTTGGGCTTTAGAGGGGGCGGTCTCTTTGTTAGAGAAACTGCTAAAATCGAAGCTTGGAATCATATCATGAAGACAAGCCAGAGCACAAGAATAATCAGAATCCATCCCACATACCACTGTCTCGCAAAATGTGATCCTGAAGCACCCACGATTGGGCTCTCGAGGCCACAAAAGCATAAGAGAAAGCCTCTACTGCCGAATACAACCCCAAACCCCCATTCTTAATGGGTAAGGAAGCAAGTCGCCATTGGAGGTCTCCAAAGAAAGGACCTCCACAAACTACAATGTCCTCGATCGCCTCACGCAATCCCTTGTCAAAAAACACCGCTGCCTCCATCATGTGTACAGGTTGGCATGTTCTCAAACCGAAGAAAAGTTTAGCAATACCCATACATGATCGAAGCAAAAGTAACTCACTCTGCGGGTCACCAAGTTTTGGGAGAAGACGCATCAAATCAACAGCATTAGTAGCTCTCTTCTTTGCCAAACCCTTAATTTACCCACATGTGCAAGGCGCATGATCTGACTTAACGAGAAAAATTAGCTGGGTTAGGCAAAAGGACAAACATTGTTGGATTTATAAACGTAAAGGATAAAACAGATCAATTTTGAATATAAAGGACCACGAGTGAAATTTGGGATAAATATAAAAGACAATTTATGTATTCTGTCTTATTTAATGTAAGAAACAGTTAAATATTAAAAAAGATACGTTCATGAAAAAAAAGTCGAGAAGTAAACATGTAGTGTATATTAATAAAAAGAAACCTATTTTTTAAAATATTAGAGATGATGTATAAAATGCTTAGAGTTTCGATTTTTTACATGATTAGTTTTAAATAATTGTATTAGAGATCATGCATATATATAGATATTTTTTTTCAATGGAATAAAAGCTAGCTGAATAAATAATTATATGATCCGACTCGACCCGAAACGAACAATTTATTAGACATGTATGCAGCGTAAATTTTTATCCATGTATGAAAAAAATTTTAGTTCCGTCATTGTCCCTGCATCCAACGTTTTTTTTTGTTACCCTTGAAATAATTTTCTATATCCGCCAGTATACACATACACACACACGAATCTACATGATTAGTAATCACGTAACACACACACGAATCTACATGATTAGTAATCACGTAACATACACACACACACACACGAATCTACATGATTAGTAATCACGTAACTTAGGGATGAGCAAATCTACCGGGTACCTGTATCGAACTGGGTTCTTATAGTACCAATTCGCTACCCATTGCTTGAAGTTTCGAGATTGGTACTGTTGGGTTTGTGAAGGCTTAGAGATCTTGGGTCCGGTTTTGGCCCATGTTAGGTTTCTTGTGGTCCAAGCTGAAAACCCTAATTTATTCTCTATATATATATCGTTGTCATGTAATTGTAACATATTGTTTGAACTTAATAAAATAACCCTAGTTGCAGCCCGTGGATCTAGGCCCCCCACTGGGGCCGAACCACGTTAAAATTCTTGTGTCATTTATTATTTTTTGTACCGCATGTTATATCGTTTGTGCTCGTTCGTGTGTTGTTTCGTTTCCGCATCGCCGCTTTGTTCCTAACAAGTGGTATCAGAGCTTTGGCTCGTTTAAACACACAGTTTTGCACTAAGACGATTTGCAAAAGGTTTAGGATACTTGTTCGAAGATCAAAGTTGCGATTTAGGATTCTGGTTTTTTGGTCGACTTGGTGACTTTTTTTTTCTGGATAGCCGAAGAATTCTTGTAGATCGATGTATTTTGTTTGTTCGAAGTCGGTCGTCAAAGAAGCTGTTTTGCAAAATTGTTCTTTGTTTGGGGTGATGTGTTGTTCTCGGGTATTGTGCCTTTGAAGAAAGGAAATTTTGTTGGTGTTTTTTGCACGTGCACTAAGTTACACAACAAAGGAAATTATTTCCTTTTTTTTTTTGCATTACGAAGATAACAAGGTATTTTTAAAACAAGTTTTATTTTGTGGTTGTTTGTTTTGATCGACTGAGACCAAGGAGGTGCCAAGATAAATGTTTAACTTAGTCTACGATTTATTTATTTTTTTAATTCGATTGGGCAGCCGTTTGTTAGCGTTGGGGTTTTGTTTAGCCCCCAAGTCCTGTTTTCTAAGCTGCCATTTATCGAGTTTGGGTTACGGGCTAAGTTTGTTTTGTTTTATGAGTTCGGGTTTAACTATTGGTTATCAACTGTGAAATTGGGGAACCGTGTTTTGTGAAGAACAACTGTTTTGTGTCAGATTTGTCTGCAGGAGATCAGTCAGAGGTAACCGTTTATAGTTTATTTACAGTTTCTGAGTTATCGGTTATCGCAGGAATAGATCAGTTGTTTTGACAGTGTTTAGTAGAACAACCGTCAAGTCTAGGTCCGTGCCATTGTTGTGTCTGTTCACCGTTTTCGATTTGTTTCCGTTTGTTATTGTTATGACTGAAGACGGGATGGTCACAATTGAAAGGTTTAACAGTTTGGATTTCGGTTGGTTGGTTGGGCAAAGGAACTTATATGTTGGTACTAACGTGGGATAAACCTATGAAAATGGAACCAGTAGGTTTGGAATATTTTTGTAATGAAAGCAGTGAGGTGATTACTCTTGTTTGGCGAGGAGTGTTGCTTTCGGTTTCATGGAGACCACAGTTTATGGCATGATGGGGCTCTGTCAAGCATGTATGAGGATTATCTACAGTAAAAATATTCCTGTTGTGTGTGTGCTGCTGGTGGCATAAGTGAAAAATAGCTTAGTGGTAACTTATGTGAACTATTGCTCGTTTGGAAGATCTTTCGGTTAGGGTTTGCGTTAACTGGTCGTGTGTACGGTCATAGAACCCTTGGTACTGCTTGTTTTCCATGAAAGCTCTACTACTGTTATAACCGTTTGCCTCTTAGTTGATCTGGAACTGTGATTGTTACTTCTTGTTCATTTGGAACTGTGAAGTTTTATCTTGTTCGGTGGTGATCAGTGGTACAACATTTGAGGTGACCCGGATCTTGTGCTGGGTAAAGACGTTTGCAGGAGAAGTACAATTGGGGATTCAAATCATGGAGTGTTGGTTTGGCATTGGTTGGGATAACAAAGACAATAGGAGTTGGGCATAGTTGACTTGGTGGGGTTGCATGGAGGTGTGGACATTTTTTAGAGTTGATGTCCAAAAATATTTAAATTATGCTTCTTGGAATGTGTCTGGGTTAGATGCATTGGGACTCGGTGGAAGGCATTGAAAACTCTTGGGTTCGAGATTCAGGTATACTTCATTTTATGTTACCCATTGTAGTGACGTTTTGGTGAATCTTATGATTAAAGACTTTGAGAAGGTACGGGCTTATGTATCGCCAGAAGGAGTGAACCAACTTCCGTGTGGTAAAGTTTTGACTCACTGAATCATGTAGAGCTAAGTGCATTCATTTTACAAGCATGAATCCTGGAGCCACAGGGTTGTCAGCTTGAGCGTATTTGGAGGTTTAAACCTGGATGGGGATTTTGTAACATTGGGAGTGCGGGTGGTGTTCCGGCACAGCTACAATGTAACTTTGGCTTTTGAGGCGGGGATTCCGAATTGTAAAATCTCTCCTGGGTGCTTGTAGTTTTTTGGAGAGTGTTATTTCCTCTAGAAATCTCTAGAGCCAGTATAGCAAATCAGTGGGAGCAAGTTGAGATTGAGGATGAGTCATTGGCAGGTTTTGTTATGATTGGGTTTGTTATGATCGGACTGAAGCTCTTGGGAGTTTCAATGGGCTTTTCGGGAAACTGATGCAAGGGCTGCTGCAACTAAGGTGGATTGGTTGAAATCTTAGCTTGTTCCTAGGACACTGGAGGTTTGGAAAACTTCCGTTGTTGAAGTTACTTGTTATTGGAACTGGAGGCTTGGAGGATTTCTGTCATTAAAGATTACTGGAGTTACGGGATGACCGGATTGCTTTGTGCTTGGATGGCGGGTTGGAGTTTATCGCAAAGCCTTCAAGTGAGAGATTGTTGGGTTTGTAAAGGCTTAGAGATCTTGGGCCCGGTTTTGGCCCATGTTAGGTTTCTTGTGGCCTAAGCTGAAAACCCTAATTTATTCTCTATATATATCATTGTCATGTAATTGTAACATTTTGTCTGAACTTAATGAAATAACCCTAGTTGCAGCCTGTGGATGTAGGCCCCCAACTGGGGCGGAACCACGTTAAAATTCTTGTGTCGTTTATTATTTTCTATACCGCATGTTATATCGTTTGTGCTCGTTCGTGTGTTGTTTCGCTTCCGCATCGCCGCTTTGTTCCTAACAGGTACGGTACCAGTGTTTTATTGGCGTTTGCTTTCAATACGGGTACCCATTTTTGAAGATTTTTGGTGTAACTAGTTTAGTACCGTTAGTAGCACCAAGCTCATCCTTAATGTAACTAGAGATCCATATTTTCTTTTTGTGTATGCATGTTTGATATTTGAGTAACTTCGAAAGGGGACATGCTTAGACCGTGTACAAGCTTTGGAAAAGGATAATTTATTTGTGTAAATATATACGTTGTTTTTTCATGAAATTATTGAATATGGCACGTTAAAATGTTATAGTCAATTTGATTTATAAAACCTAGTTTGATTTATTTTTGTATCCTTACAAAAGTTTAGGCGAGTCCTCAGTCAATTTTACTTGGAAACTATTATTTTTTTAACCCTTAAAAGATTCATTATAAGCCATACGTAGCCAGTCAAAAGTCAAAAACTCTAATTGTTTGTTACATTCTTGCATTCCCACAATGAAAACTGTCAAAATTTGTGGATCACAAATCTAAACCACAAAACACTTCTTTTATTTCTCCCCCAAAATCTCTTGTCCAAAACTATAACACCTAAAACCTCTGTTCTTTATTCTCCATCGTCTCTTAAAATGGCTAGCGGTATTGCGTTTCTCATCATCTCAACATTCGCATTTTCTTGTTTTGCACTTTCGTTATCCATAAACGTGCCCTTTGAGCCAAACCGGATGGTATCTGGTCACTTCTCAAATGCAAACGCTCAACTTGTAGGGGACACTATCGACCCTGAAGAAGAGGTAATGATGGAGTATGGAAGTCCTAGACGAACCATGGCAGGAAGGGGCTACATAAGCTATGGTGCATTACAAAAGAACAATGTTCCATGTAATCAACGTGGTCAGTCTTATTACAACTGTAATAGTAGAGGTCAAGCTAACCCGTATAGTCGGGGTTGCAATATTATCACGAGGTGCGCTCGCCGATGAGACAAATTTCAATACCATGGATTATATAGATCATTAGTTTTAATAATATTAGCTCTTATTTATTTTTTTCATTTGTAATGAGATTTCTTGTTACATAATTATGTATCGTTTTAAGTTTTTATATGTTTTTCTAGGATGATCAACACTATTCACGTTACTTTCATTGTGGGGACTTAATTTATGTTTAAACATTGCTTATACAGTGGATAACAAGTTGACTGTTAAAAGAGAAATAATAATAATAATAATAATAATAATAATAATAATAATAATAATAATAATAATAAACCAGCTTTTATGCTATTTTTTTTTATTTCATAAATTGCAAACATATATGTTCTCGGGAACAACAAACCACTTTTTTATTTTGTGCTTGCTAGCTCAGTAACACATACAAAGTTTTTTAAACAATCATTCCAAAATTTAAGATGATGGGTGTAAACGAAAAAAAAAACTCTATAAGTATCTGCTAATAGAGTTGAATTTATTAAGTTCTGAGGAGTTGGTGCCCAACTATGCTTAAGTGTTGCATATATGTTTCCTCGAGCCATATTTTCTAGACGAACCAAGGCCGACCAAATTGCTTTTGTAAAAGATCCCCTGCATAGCGAATATGTTTATTCCTCTCATGTCCTAAAAAGTGAAAAGAAATTTTTCTTTCAAAAGAATTTAAAATCAAGCCACCTTTCTCTCGACTTTTACACATCCTGAACGTATTTCAAATTTGTTATATACATTGAACCCATAAATATTAAACTCTGATCCAAATCAGTCATTCCTATATATTGCTTGGTAACCAGTAACCACCATTGGCCAGTTATAGAAATGGACGTAAAATTTAGGAATCAACCCAAACCATTAGTTTTGATTAGGGGTGGCTAGGGGCGCAAACGAGCCGAGTCGAGTCCGAGCTCGACTAGGCACGAGCTTGGCTCGTTTAATTTACACAGAGCTCGAGCTCGGCTCGTTTCGAGCTCTATTTTCAGCTCAATTTTCAAAGCTCAGGCTCGGTTCGTGAGTTCGAGCTCGGTTCAGGCTCGGCTCGTTTACTATATATTAACTAATTTTGATATATTTATTATTATTTTTATATATAGATTTTTTTTCAATTTTAATATAATGTATAAATATTATATATTATACAGTTATTTTTAGTTAATTTTTTCGTAAAATTATGTATATTAATTAATAATTGTTAAATATATATAGTAAAAAATTATATAAAGACAAAATGGCAAAAGACGTACTTTACGTTTGACCTGATTTTCATTAGACGTCATTTAATGAAAGAAATAGCAAAAGGCATAACTCATGTTTCAAATTTGTTTCACGTTACAACCTTTGTCACTAACCCAGTTAATTTTTCTTGTTAAATATGGTCATGTGCCTTGCACATGAGGGCAGTGTGGTTATTTTACCCCTTTAAGGACTGTTTGTGTAATTAGACTGTACATTTGACCTTTTGATAAAATACTTTTATTTTTGAATAAATATAATCCCATATACTCTCTCTCCCCCATCGCTTCTTTCTTTCTTTCTCTGCCATTAATCACACAACCTAACAGCTACCAAACCACCACCGTTGGATAATTGAGGTTGATGTAGCCACCAAACCACCACCGTAACTACCACAACCACCGCCAAACTATCGCCATCAGCCCTAAGTTAATGAACCCGTTGGAAAAAATCTGTTGCACGCACTTCGGCGTTATCGATCGGACACCATTCAAGGTAAGTAAAACAAAAATCTACTCGGATTTGTATTACAAACAAAAGCCCCTATCGTATGGAGCATTAATTTTGAAGCGAAATTAATGATAGTTCCTAGGGATTTAATGAAAAAGATAAAGTTGCTGAGGCGCTTAACCAGAGCGAAATTAATTGGTTGATAGATGAAATTAATCACCTGTTGCTACTGCAGCCATCAGTGGTTATTTGGTAGAGATGGTGGGTGCAGCGGTGGTTTTGGATGGTGGTTTCGATGGTCGGTGCAGTAGTGTTTGGGGACGGTCAGAGGTTAGGAAGGAGATGGTGGTGATAACAACCGACGGCCAGAGTTTAGGTGGAGGCGGTGGTGGTTGAGTGAGAGGGACGGAAAGAGAATAGAGAGGGAGTGAGGGAGTGAGGAGAGAGACAGGAAGAGAGAGAGAGAGAGAGAAGAAAGAAAGTGCATATTTTATTTTTTTTAGTTTAATAATTAAAAAATATTTATTCTTTTTGTTTTATTTATTAGATAATGTGTAAAATTACTATGCTACCCTCATTTGCTTTGCACATGACCATATTTAACGAGAAAAATTAACTGGGTTAGTGAGAAAGGACGTAACGTGAAATAAATTTGAAACATGAGTTATGCCTTTTGCTATTTCTTTCATTAAAGGACGTCTAATGAAAATCAGGTCAAACATAAAGGACGTCTTTTGCCATTTTGTCTAATATAAATGTCAGGCTCCTTTAGGCTCGTGACTCAGCTCGAGCTCGATAAGTGAAGCTCGGGCTCGGACTCGTTTATTAAACGAGCTTACTTTTAGGTTCGAGCTCGGGCTCAATTAAGCTCGACTCGATTGAACTTTTTCAGGAGCCGATCTCGAGTAGCTCGTGAGCAGCTTGGCTTATTTGCACCCTTAGGGGTGGCCGATCCTCACACGAAATAATCATGCTTTGGTTGTCTTGCATAGCTATATCATAAGAGAAGGAGATGTAGGAGAAAGAGAGAGATTTTATTCATTAGGTGTTAATTACAATAATATACAATGGAATATATATATATATAGGGATGAGGAAACTTGAAGAATAAGTCATTCTATTTTAGGTGTTGATAACCATATCAATATTATTCATAATACTCCCCCTTGGTTATCAACTTCATATGCTTGGAGTTGTTGACTCATTAAAAACCTTGATAGGAAAACTCAATGGGACAAAACCATAGCTAAGGGAAAAAGAGTGTAGCGTGTATTGTCTCTCCCTGATTTATATATCCGTTAAAATGGTAAATATCGATCTTTTGTGAAAGCTTCAAAACTTTTATACTAAGTCATTTGTGTCTTCGTCCCTTAACATGCACACTGTTAAGTTGAACAATTTTGCAAAATCTTCACGTGAAAATTTCTATTGTGTCATCTCGTAACCATATACTATTGTATTAATACCCTGTTTTGTTTCTCTGCATGACAAGACTAACAAAACCGAATTATATGTTTTTACCAATTCTGATGTCTCCTAGCTGGACACATGCTGATAAATATAAATAAAGAAAATAATAATCATATATAGCTAACAATACGACATAATGCACTTATGCATTTAATTGTTGCATTTACGAACTAATAATATTTCATATTCAGATAGGAAATGATATAGAGTGCATTGTTGGACATCCTTTGACGTACTCAAAGAATGAATCTTGTCTTTGGTAAAATGTCTCAACATCTTTTAGATGTACTTGGATGGATTTATAAACATATAATTGCACATATGCTCGAATTACAAGTCGAGTAATAATCACATTATGTCAAGGTATTTCAAAAATTCTCCTTCTAAAAGTTTTGCAGTTTCTCTTGATAATGTATACATCATCACTGTAAACCGTGATTATATAAAATTTTAAGAGTAAAATTTTGATAAAAGTATGGCTAATTACATCTAACTCAATCTCCCTTTGAGAAGCCATAACGTTCATTAAGGATCTAGTTCTTTGATGATAGCGATTGATTCAAGCATACGATTACGAATACGATTACGTGAACGAAGTGTAATTGTGTGTGTCTGGAGAGATTTTAGCAGAGTAACGAGATGAATTCAATAATAACAAAACTTCGATTACTTTAGAATACTATTACAGGGTATAAATAGGCGATGAGGTCATTCGTTAAACATAACTTAACGAATGACACTCATTCGTTACAAAATACATTTAGTGACACGAATGGCCCACATTCGTTCATCTCATTCATTAATCAAACTTAACGAATGAGGTTACATTTAGCAAATGGGTCACATTCGTTAATACTTAACGAAGGTGCCCTACATAGGTTAACGAATGTGCTAGGACTTATATTTTAGACCGACGCATCGAATTATTATTATTATGGGTGAAAAATATATTAATATTATTGGTCTTATCCAAGAAAAGGATGGGGTGAAGACCAAGGCACAAGACCACTATAAATAGACGATTAGGTCATGTGTTTCATGATGTGTTTGTATTGAGAGTTTACCCCCGGGGAAGAGCTCTCCCCGGGTGGCCGAGCGTTTATGATTATGTATGTATGAGTGCTCTTTGTGACAATCTTTTGGTTAATGAAATTATACTGCTACATCTATCTATTTGTGTTTCGATTACAATTGTTTATCCTATTATTGATTGTTAATCGAATCGAACTCTCCACATCCGTCCATAGATCTTTCAAGAGTGAATACATATTGTTGATTCGATCCTAGCTCAGATCCGAGCTCCTCCGTTAATACCGACTATTCACGCTTCCGCACCGGGGCTCGGTTCTCACAGTTGGTATCAGAGCGGGTTACAGAATCTTTCAGACTAACCGCTGATTTGATTCAATTTGCTCTTGAATCCGCCATGAACGTTAAACTTTGAAGTTCGTTGAAGTTTTTGTGGGTTTTTGCATGGATTTGGATGAAGTTTGATGATTCGAAGATGATTCATGTGAGTTGATGCTTGAGTTGATGATTAGTTCGGAGACTCGACATCAATTTCACGTTTATATGTTCGGTTTCGTCCAGATCTACTGTTTTCGGTTCGTTTTAGGTCAAACTCGTTTATATTTGATGTTCTAAATCTGATCGTTTGATGATATTAATGTTAGATTGGTGATTGAATGATGATTTCGTGATGATTTGGATTGATTTCAATGATTAAATTTCTGTATCAAGTCTTGATTTCAGATATGAGAATTTAGGGTTTGTTTGTTCAAATTGGGGGTTAATGGTTATTAAGTGTTCAAATAGTTAGCAGTTGATGCTGATTATTAACGAGTTGTTACAAGGGTAGTTTTGTAATATTGATTGATGATGTGGTCTTAATGAACTGATAATAGTCAAACTGTTGTTGATGTTCATCATGAACGGTTATAAGCTGCTGCAGCTGCCCAGTGTTTAAGGGCGTTTAAGTAATCGCTGCTGATATTACAAGAATATTGTCGAGCAATTGTGTACACCCGAGCGGATGCGATTAATTCAAACTGGTGCTGTTATGTTTTTTTCTTTCACGAGCAGTTAATGATCCAGCTGATATGAAATAACATAAACAGTTAGTACACGAACACGTAACGCAGCAGCTACTGAAATCAGGTCAATCACAAGCAGCTCCAGTAGCACAAATAAGCAGTTCTGATGCAGGACCTGCAGGGGCTATTTCGTAATTTACTGATGTTTATTTCTCGAATAGTTCCTACTAATTCAGTAAGCATATACAAGTTTTTCAGCTGATACAAGTGGTTCAGCAGAAGAGGGCAGATTCGTCATTCTGCACATGTATATGGCTGCTGATATATTGTTATAAACGACATAATTGTTGTTTACGAGTTGGTAATTAACAGGGGCAGCTGCTATGCAAGTGACTTGTTTGTGACAATTTGATAATATTACTTGCTGATATGATTTCGAGCAGTTACCATATGTATTCGTACAAGGTTACTAGTAATTCTGATATACTCGGACATTGGCTGCTATAATCATGAACCGTTAGTTTCGTGAGAAGTCTGCTGCAGATTTCAGTTTGTTAATGAAAAGATCACGGACAGTTGGCTGCTGTTGATAATGTTCTCGAAGAGTTAGCAGATCCAAAAGTTGCAGCTGCTGCCTATATATACACGAACTGACCTGATCCCGAGTATGTCGATGCAGTAAAATTACTCGTGGTTTGCTGCTGTCTCAAGATCAGATATGGGGTTTAAACAATTTGTTGCTAAAATGCGAATACTATATGCTGCTGATCCAACTTTCTGCAGGGGTATTTCTGTAATTTTGTGCTGATAAAAACGAACAATTGCAGATGTATTTTCAACTGCAGTTGCTGTTGACATGCTAATACAAATGTTGATTCACAAACGGTTGCAAAGCTTATTTCACGAGTACTTAAAGTGCTGCTGCCAATACAAGATATATGGGCTGCGGAAATCTGAATTTTCGAGCTCTTAATGCTGCTATTGCTGCACTATTTTATAAAGGACATTTTGGTACTTCTGCTGCTGAGTCAACACGCTGTTGGTTATTATTACGCTGCTACTGGTTATTATTTATTATTGCAGGAGTTTGAACAGATGGGCTGAATTGAAACAGTTAACTCGTTGATAAGAGTCTGATTTTGCTGAGTTTGATTGGGCAATTTGGGAATGAAGCTAAAATGAAGTTTTTATGCAGAAGAACCGATTTTCAAACGTCAAACGGGCCAAGATGGATAAAAGATTTAATACTCGCTTATCCGTTGAATTGTTGACCATGTGCTCTAAACGAAAGATGTTTGCCCAAGTTTGTTTGACCATTTGGAAGTGACTTTTATGGTCAACTCAGCCATTGACCGTGTCGGGTCAACGAAGGGCCTTTTTGGTCATTTTTAGAGAGTTTTTGAGCAAAAATAGGGCAAAATTCACCAAAACTTGACGACTTCAACAGGGTGCTTACAAGATCAAGATGGTTGATTTTCCGGATCATTTCATGAGTTGACCAAGTCAAAACGTCAACTATCAACCACAAAGGTATCATTTTATTTCATGTATTTTGAATTTTATCAACAATTCTTCATAGGGATGGTCAAGATTGTTGAAATTGAAGAGTTTCATGTTTTCACCCGCACTTGATTTGAAGACACATTCGTTAAAGATAATTGCAATGAAATTGGGGTAGAAAAACTCTATAAATTTCATTGCAAATTTTTAGCTTCAATCAAGTGAAAGACTCATGTAAAGGAAAATATGATCAAGATCGATTCATAATTTGATTTTCTTCAAAGACGTTTGTTAGTTTGTGAGTTCTCGGATTTCCTAGAACATGTAAATAGTTGGAATCTCTTCCTAAGAAATGAAGTCACTTGAAATTCAAGAACGGGTTATAGTTTGATTCCGAATTCGGTTCTTAATTCGGGAAAGGTTTGAAGGGAGTTTGCAAAGAAAGAGACGAGCTTTTGAAGAAAGTTGGATTATTTGATGATCATACCGAGTTTATTTCCTTTCGTGTTGACCGATTGACACGATTCCGATTATTGGAGTTTGAAGCCTCGTTCTTATGCCCATACAACTATATCCAAATAAGATAAAAGAGAAGATGGTCTAAATGGACAACGGGAGATGCTTATTGTGAGGGGGAGAATTTCAATGAAAGGCGTCGAGGTTTTAAGGTGATCCTGAAAGTTATTCGATGGCATCGGTCTAAGGGGGAGATTGTTAGGACTTATATTTTAGACCGACGCATCGAATTATTATTATCATGGATGAAAAATATATTAATATTATTGGTCTTATCCAAGAGAAGGATGGGGTGAAGACCAAGGCACAAGACCACTATAAATAGACGATTAGGTCATGTGTTTCATGATGTGTTTGTATTGAGAGTTTGCCCCCGGGGAAGAGCTCTCCCCGGGTGGCCGAGCGTTTATGATTATGTATGTATGTATGAGTGTTCTTTGTGACAATCTTTTGGTTAATGAAATCATACTGCTACATCTATCTATTTGTGTTTCGATTAAAATTGTTCATCCTATTATTGATTGTTAATTGAATCGAACTCTCCACATCCGTCCATAGATCTTTCAAGAGTGAATACATATTGTTGATTCGATCCTAACTCAGATCCAAGCTCCTCCGTTAATACCGACTATTCATGCTTCCGCACCGGGACTCGGTTCTCACAATGTTCTCACAGAATGGGCTTTACATTTTACCAAAATACCCATATACATTAATTTCTAATATAATAATACTTTACAAAGACCGTTACGTAAAACTGTGTACTAACAAACTCCCCCTCATCTCGAGCTCTTTGTAGTCTTCAAAATACGTTATCTAATAAATCTTTGGGTCTTCCAGTTGGTGCAGCTGTGAATCATGAATGCATAACAAACTCATTCGACACGTTGAAACTGCAATGCAAGATCGTAATCTTTAACATCCGCCCACTGGATCTGGTAATGATAAAGTGCATCGTTGTCGGATTCCGATAAGTTAACAAGCCATATCGGATCGATAACTCGTATAAACTCAGTCTTCATTCCCAATCCCAATACAATAACCGCTTCACCAGTCCGGTTATCATAGTACCACCGATTAAACGTTGTAAACAGACTCTAAGGAAAGATCTTCACAGGTACTTTCTTCATTGCCTTTGACGGTTTGACTTGTAGAACCATCTTTCTCCAGCCGGTGCGAGAATTGATTTCATCAATATACTTGTATGTCAGCACCTGAGGCTTGAAAAATTTGAATCCGCAACGGGCTTCATGTAATAGATGTTGGTAGAACCAATTGGCCCATTGATTGTTACCCCAATTAATAAATGGTCGGTTGGCCAATGTTCTCACATCCCATAGTGGCATGGACAACATGCCAATAATGCATCTAACATAATAAATACCGTGTTCCTATTTAACCACACATACCTTAAGATCTGAATCGTATAAGCACAAAACGATATTACCTTTAACAGATATCGGACTCACAAACTTCTTCATTTGGTATGCAGATGCTTGGACTTTTGTTTGTCAGATTTCTTCACGTTCGTTGTAGCGTAAAGTCTCGATCATCTTGTCCATGCATTGAACGTTATGCCCGAACATACCATCAGAAGTACGCTTCTTCTTCTCAACCACCTTCTCTTGACCCTTATACCTATCTTTTCTTAAACACTCTTTTGCAGCTTCGAACTATTCAGTCGTAAAGAACATAATTCCATCATCAGAATTGTTCGTCGTGTACATCTCTGGATATTCCTCTGCAGTCACGTCTTCCACCTCAACCTTTTTGAGTCGGAAATTTACAAGGAAGATTGGAATCTTCTCAACCTCCTCAAAGAAATGGCTAAGTATGGACTTCGAGTAAGCTTGGACGTTCGAGCACGGATTTACTACCTCGAGCATGATGTCTTATGCTCATAAGACTATCTTCTGGAATTTCTTCTAAGTTTTGAAGGCTTCAAGCAAGCTACACTTTGTCAAGCAAGGATGTTCTTCATCGAGCATGGATTGCCAATCGAGCAAACAACTTGATTTATCCAGCTTAAACCAAGTATTTTGAGCATCTTGGGGGGTTGAGCATGGATATAATAAATGAAGATCTCATATGTTCTAAGTATAAACTTTGAGCATGGTTCAATCCCGAGCAAGCTTCATACCCGAGTATGCTGAAGTTTGTTCACAATAAGTCACAAGGCAGGATTGAAGAGATTGAGAAGAACATGCTTGCTCGTGGAACATATTCAAGCAAAGCAAGGATAAGTTATGAAGATTGAAGTTTGTTGGAGGAGAATATTTTCTACTGAAAATATTCTAAGTAAAGTCTACTCAAAGCTTGTTTCTAGCATGTTGTGCATTACAAGTCTGCTCAACAAGGAAGTATCATACTCGAAGACTTGTTTACACTTGTATTTATTTTTGTCATTAATTATGTAATCATTAGGGTTTCTAGAAGGAATGTCTAGGCCTATAAATAGAATCCTAGGTTGCACACACTAAGGGACGAGACTTTACGGATTACGAGAGCATAACCACCAGAGCGAATATTCCTCATTTATGCTACCTTGTACCGCCGCCGTCACGAAACCCTAGACATTCCATGCAACCTTAATCACTGTCATAAACGATATATTAATATAAGTGAATTTGGGTCTACTGCTTCTTATTAATATTACTGAATATTTATTTCATACCAATCTTCATTCCCAATCTTTGAATATTCTGATTTCGCCGGTGTATTCTGAAGGATGTAGTGTGCTCTTGTCAACCTCTATAGGTTTTGCACTAGGTCCGGTCCTGATAAGTGGTATCAGAGCTGTGTAAGCTTGCTGAATGCCACGGGATAGAAGGTTGAGTGTCAAACTTTGAAGCTTTAAAGGGTTTTTAGTGTGACTGCTTTCAGATATGAAGAAAGGGCGAGCCTAGTGTCAACAAACAAAATACCAAGACTGCTTGGTCAAGAGAATTACATCAAATGGAAGGTTCTATTTGAGGCTGCAGTTAATTACAACGATACAGAATTATGGAACTCCGTTAAAGATGGACCCTATGTTCCTACAAATGCCCCCAAATAACAATGCAATAATGGAAAGGCAAATGAAAAAGAGGGATGACAAAGCCTTGTTCATGCTGAAGTTAGGATTGTCTTAGGAGATATTGACCAGTGTGAATTATCACACAAATGCTAACGCTAGGTATGATGCGATTGTGGAGATGTTTCAAGGGAATGTTGAGCTAAGGGATATTAAGAAGGATTGATTGAAACAATAGATTGACAGGTTCAAATTCAAAGATGGTGAGATGTTGAAATCTATACTGCAAAGATTCATGGAAATAGTGAATGAAATCAGAACTATAGATCTACAGATCTCTGACTTTGAATTAAACAAGAAGCTACTCACATCTTTATCTGGTGAATGGTACATAACAAGCAATTTCATTAGAGAAAAGGCAAACTTTCCCAACTTTAAGTTGGATTATGTGATTTCATTCCTGCATGCTGCAGAGCATGAAATAATTGAAAATCACATGTTGAGGAGGAGAAACCCAGTTTTCCAGTGACTAATGCACTTGTGGCTCTAATGAGTAATCTTTCAACAAAATCTCAATAGCTGCACCCAATTATTGAAGAACCATTAGATACAAGCTCAATGTGTGGTGCAAGTCAGTAGAGATTTAATATTCAGATGCTTGAAGATAACGACAATGCATCTACAGCCAGTTGACATCCTCCATATGTTCAGAACTTAAGTAAAGGGAATGATTATCAAGCATTGTTCTCCATGTTTACAGAATCATACAATGCCTTTGTGGCAAATAATATAATTTACACAAGTGTGGTTCAAGAAGATTTGGAGCAAATAGATGCTGATGAACTAGAGGATATGGATCTTAAGTGGCAAGTTGCCATGCTGGCTGTGAGGGACAAGAGACTGTATAACAGAACTGGAAGATCAACTTTTTCTGAACCAAATGACCGGATTGGATTTGATAAATTAAAGGCTATCTACTACAACTGTCAACAGCCGGGACACTTTGCTAGAGAGTGTAATCTTCCTAGACAATTTGGGAATCAAGTAAATCAAGCTCAATTTTATCAAAATCAAAATCAGAACCAGCAGACATATCAACAAAGGGTTCAACATGCGAACCAAAGTTCTTATCAACAAAATAGGCAACAACAACAAACTCAACCATAGCAGAGAAATAATCAGTTGCAGATTCAAGGGAATCAGAACAGGGGAGCTGTTAATGCCACAAATCAGAATAGGGATCAAGGAAATGTCGCTGTGACTATGGTTCCACAAGATGGAGATTTTGATTGGAGCAATCATATTGCTGAGATAGAGAAAGCCAATGTTGCTTACAAAGCCAAAGTGAATGAAGTTGGGCAATCTTCAAACTCCAAGGTAACCACCGAACTTTCTACTTCTGATTTTTAACTATTATTGATGATCTTAACAGAGAGGTTAGAAATTAGAAGAGTGAGTGTGGGAGAAAATATGTGCTTTTGAATGTCTATGGATCAAGTGAATCTACATATGACAATCAAATCAAAAGCTTGGAAAAAGATTGTATGGAAGCTTATAGGGTTCAGTCCAAGCTGAACTTGGAGATTGATGGGTTGAAAAAGATGTACACAGAGGAAAAGGTCAAGAACACAGAGCTGCAAATTCAAGTGGACTTTCTTAAAAATCTTGTGTCCACAGGAAATATTGTGGGACACATAGAAAAGATGAACCTAGATGAGAAATATAAGAAAGTGCCACCCCAATTCTGTGACAAGTATCCATTGAAGGTGGATAAGGAACAGAGAGAAGAATACCTGAAAGAGTTCAAAAGTGTCTTTGAAGACAAAAGAGAGTTTGTTGAACTATATTAAAATGTGATTGTAGACAGAAAGGGAGAGTTTGTAGTAACAAAGTAGGTTGCGCCTGTTGAGAATGAATAGAAGCAGGTTGAAGTTAAAGAGAAGAGTAGTGAATACTTAAGTGAAGGAAGCACATGTAGTTGCAAGAGCAGGAAATCAAATGATGAGAGAAATGTTAGAAATCTAGCTAAGAATAAAACTTATGAAATAATACCAAAAGTTCCAAGATCAACTCCAAAACTGAAAAGGCACCATAAGAAGAGGAGAAGAGAACATTAGGTGTTTGCTTGTGTGAAAGATCAATGTCCGAAAATGACAAAGCTAGAAGCTCTACAAATTTTGATGCTACCTCACCTATCTATCCTGTCTTTTCAAACTATGAACTATTTGACATTGGAGAAGTTGATTATTCACCAAGAAGAAGAACGGTGTCAGAAGGGAATGAAGGATCATCAAGCAACTTCTTGAAACTGAAAGAGATAAAGTTTGTTAAAGCCAAAGAGCCACAGAAGTTAGAAGTATGTGGACCAATACAAGTTGACTTCAGCGAAAGTACCTATGCAAAAACCTCGTGATTTGACTTCCCAAGACCAAGTGACAAAAACACAAATGAAAAGGATCTAGAAGAACTTGGGAGTTTTGCAAAGGTTTGGCGCACGGAATGTGATTCATATGGTCACGACACTGATTCCTACTGGATAGAAGAAGAGGAATATGTTATTCTAGATAAGTTTTGTGGACAGGACATGAACTTGTACAAACAGAAGTATGAAAAGTACTTAAGGAATGAAAATGATGAAGTTGATGCTGAAGCAGATAGGGTGAAACTGGAAAAAAGATTGAAGGCTGTATTAAGACTAAGTGACTCATCAAGTGAAACAGACAAGTCAGTTAAAGGAAAAAGGTCTATTTCAAAGGGAAAAAGTAAAGGAAGACCTGGGATTTTGAATGATGATGAGAAGTTCTTACTGAAACAAGGTTATGAACCTAGAGGGTTTCAATAGAAGACCAACGAAGCATTGATCACGAGGGTAAAGTTGAAGTTAAGAGTGTTGATGGGAATGTGGAATATGGTTATGAAACAAATGATTCATGTGAAATTATTCATGAAGATCCAGTTACATTTACTTTAAATGACTCAAATGATTCTGATGTGCAAATTGTTGAAGTTTGTATTTCAAACAGTAATTGATCACATTGTGTTTGTATGTGCGGGGACAATCCACTGAAGTGAATGATGTATAGTACATGGACAGTGGGTGTTCCAGGCACATGACATGTGACAGAGGATCACTTGTCAACTATGATCAATAGAAATTTAAAGGACCTGTTTCCTTTGGAAGTGATGAGAATGGAGGGAAAATTGTTGGAAGAGGAACACTAACAAATGGCAAGGTGTCCTTTTGAGAATGTGTTGCATGTAGAAGGATTACAATACAGCTTACTCAGTATCTCTCAGGTATGTGACAAAGGATATAAGGTTGGATTTAATGATGCACACTTCTTCATCTTAAAACCTAAGTTTGTAGTTCCTCCTGACATGATCATGATGATGGCACCTAGAAATGGAAATTTATATGAGCTGAGAATAAAGAATGCAATTTCAAGAGGTGGATCATGCTTTGTGTCAAAAGCTACTGAGAATGAGACAAGGATGTGGCACAGAAAGATGTGTCATGTGAATCTGAAGAACATGAACAGATTGGTAAAGGGAGAGCATGTCATTGGACTTCCCACAAAAGAATTTAAGCTAGAAGAAACTGCATCAAAGACAAGCAACACAAATCAACACACAAGACCAAGTTAATAAACACAATTGAAGAAGTGTTGGAATTGCTTCACATGGATCTCTTTGGTCCTGTGAGTGTTCCTAGCATTAGGAAGAAGAAATTTTTTCTTATGATTACTGATATTCAAGATTTACATGGGTGTTCTTTTTGGGAACCAAAGATGAAATTGCTGAACTAATCAAATCATATGTGCTGAGAATGGAAAATCAGTTGGAAAAGAGAGTGAAGGTGATTAGATGTGACAATGGGACATAATTCTGTTGGACTCGGTCTGCCCAAGACCCATATTATTATTGATGTGGCTAGTACGCTATGATTCAAGTCAGGTCATACCTAATAACAAGCTAGACAAACACCAATTATATTTGTTTATATGTGATATGGTCATAAGTAAATAAATATTGACACTTATGTTATTTGGAAAGGGTTTCGAAATACAATGTACTTGTGAAAAGAATAAATCATATGGATGATTTATACTTTGAGAGAGAGCATTCCATAGTGTTATTTAAGATGGTTAAATAACAATATGTGAAAATGTTACCTAGCATGTAACCTATGATGTGTTATTGTGTATTACACAATGTAAGTATTATGTATGACACAATATAGGTATTGTGTATAACACAATATAAGCATTGTGTATGACACAATATAAGTGTAATATAACACAATGTAAGTTATATTACACAATGGAAGTTATATTACACAATGTAAGATTTATAACAAAATGGTATTTGTGAAAAGTTTGAAAATAATAGTAAGAAGAAAGGAAGAAAGCCCCCCCTACCCCTCTCACCCTTGTCTTTATTTTATTATTATTTCAAAGTTAGTGGGTGCATGCAAGGGATTCTATTGGGCATCTTGGGTGGTGTCCTTATGATCTCTCAACCCCCTCTCTCTCAAATACAAGAAACACAAGTAACAAAACATTCTTATCTCTTTTCTCTCTTGGGTAATTCGGCCAAGAACAAGGAGGCAAGGAAGGAGGTGATTTTTAAGTGTAAATCCTAGCTACAAAGGTGTATTGTCGGAGGCTTGGGGTATGCTAGATTGAGGAGCTTCCATATTCAAGTTCTTGCCTTTCAATCATCCTCTCCTCCACCCGGTTTTGATAACTTGAAAAGTAGTTTAACATGCATGAACTTATAGTGACATGCATGTGCTTGTAAGTATGTTTTTCGTATTTGGATACGGGCTTGGGCTTTGCATGTGTAAAATCAGTTTTACATTCATCAAATTAACAAGATTTAAAACTATATTCCGCTGCATTTTTCATAAAAGTGAGGTTTTATTACTTTGATAATCTTGTTAAAACACAACAATGGCATCAAGAGCCGCTTATACGGATGCATGCTTCATTATACCCAAAAATTTTTGGGTTTATGGTGGGGTTAACCATTTGGCCAAAAATTTTGAGGGGTTTTAGTTTCCCCTTGTGTAACATCTAGGAGAAACCCATACTTATTTTGGGCTAAAGTTGCCAACTTTGAAAGTTGAAAGGTTAAAAAATAATTACAAAGACAAGTAATCAGAAAAATAAGATAAAAAAAAGAAAGCATCTTATCTTAAGGAAATAAGAAAAATTTCCCTCCCACATGGAAAGATGGAAGAAAATGGAAGCATTCCCCATGGATATAAATAAGGGAATGGAATTTTCATCCCACATGGAAACAAACAAAGAAATGGAAGCTCTTTATAAGGAAGCAAGTTTCCCTAGAAATGTTTAATGTGGCTAATCACTCTCCATAGTCCTAGCGGAGGGTGCGAAGCACCCGATGTGCACGCGCACAGACTCGGACTCGGACTCAGGCGATGGGCGTAATGTGGCGTTTTGATGGCGCACTTGGCACTTCGCACACTGGCATCGCCGCGAGCCGCTTAAGGGCCGCTTTAGTATTTTTGGATAGTGTAAGAACTAAAATAAAAATCTGAAATTTTACATCTTCGCGCATCGCGAAGGATCAGGCTTCAGCATCTTCGCGATACACGATAGACAAAAAATTTGAACCTACTTTGGGGCATCTTCGCGATACGCGAAGTTACAGATCAGACATCTTCGCGATATGCGAAGCTGCACTTCTGCATGCGTTACACGTGGAGACACGTGGCAGCTCCTGGTGACACGTGGCAACCCTACTGCTGACTCAGCAAAGCTAATGTCGCGAAGTTGTAGAATTACGGCTATAAATAGAGGGGTGTTCGGCACATTCCAACTCACACCGACCACTTCACTTTTCACACGTTTGCATCGTTTTGCGTGCGATCTCGAGAAGCGTGCCAATCTCGTAGTACGTGCCAAGCCCCGAAGCTCTGACAGTGTAAGCCCTGTCACACTATATAGAGTAGAAGTGCCGCCCAACCAATCATAGGCAACAAACTCCAAATACTGCATAAGGTAGGGGTTCTGCCTAAATATTATTTTATATTATATGACTTAGACCATAGTCAGGGGTATAGCCCAAAACCTTGATCATGATTATGTTTATAATAGCTTTGTACATGCAAAAGTTTATAGTTAAAATAATGTTTCTTCATGATTAAGAAACATAAACTTTTACATACAAGCAGATATAGTAGTTTCTTCATAATTAAGAAACCTAACATTTTACATACCAGGGTTATAGTCAATTCCATGTTTTTTCTTGACGAAGAAACCTATCAATAGATATTTCTTCATGAAGAAGAAACTTAACTCTTGATTTGTAAACAAATGAAAAGACTACATGTCTAAATACTTTATTCAAACAAATGATCAGTCAATGTTTATAGCTATCAAAACCAGACTAAAGGTCTGTAGCTGGATCAAGAGACGATCCGGGTATTTATAAAAACCTATTTTATTATATATCAATCATCATTCATTCACAAGGGTTTTCAAACGAGATCACCACATCATTCAGAAAAGACAATCACAATCACAGGTGAATACGTTAAACCTTTTTCAGTCAGTCAGATAAACGGGTTTTTTATCTTAAAACAGTCAGTCAAGTATGAGATTACGTGATCTCTAAATTTTAAGGGATTACGTGATCCCTAAGTCATAAGGTAGACAAAAAAAGCAACTCAGACCGAGTACACATGTGTCTGGATCCAAACATAACTGTCTAGTCTTACAATCAAGGCTACGTGGCCGCAGGCTAAACAGTCATAACGAAAGTTCTCCAGCAGGCATTAGTTCTTGGAGAACCATAATTGTGTGTGTATGGCAGTGGCACGAGTTTCTAGAAATAAGAGACGTTTATGCTGAGTTTGTTCCAAAACTATCTTGTCAGTCAAATGTTTTCAGTGTCAACGATTCACTAGCACATCACTGACGTATTTTCCCCCCACATTATAGGAAAACAAGTATAGCACAGATAGCAAGGAATTATAGTCATTCATGGAGATAGATGCTCGTAGATGAAGATGGCTGAGTTTTTAGATAAATGAAATATTGTAAACAAGAATAAAATACTTGGATATTTATTATCCAAGAGATTTTTAAAATAAATTAATATTTTATTATAATCAAAGACTTCCGGTAATAACCCGCAACTCTGATATATTTTCAAAACAGTTACCAAATACCGGTGTCACGCCTAGGCGCTAAGTCGGGGTGTGACAGGTTGGTATCAGAGCCATCGTTCTTAGCGAATTAGGTATTGAGTATACCTAGGCTTTGAGCAGAAATAAGGTTATGCTCAAAATATTAATATTCAATTAAGAATATTAACTTATATAGTTATTGAATGATTAAACATAAGACTCAATCTTACCATACCGATATTGATAGGTACTTGATTGAAAGTATCTACATACAATCGTTGAATAATAAACTGTTACGGATAAGATAGGAACACGACTCTATTTCCAATCTAACATCGTATAGATGTCTGACCGTCAATCCAGCCAAGGATCATATCGACCTCCCTCAGGTAAGGGAAAAGGGTGTTTAGGAACCCCTTTACTCTCGATTCCAGTATCTAGTAGTGAAGACTCGTATCAGACTTCAATGGAAGAAAATTCAGATTCCTTTGATTCCAACATCCCACTAGCCCATATCATTCGAAGACAAGGAGTGCAGGGAATAGGATCAAGTGGATCAAGTAGATCCCAGAAATCAATAAAGTCAAAGGAAAAATGAATAATGACTGATTCAGAAGAAAATCCTCAGGGTCAGGAATATTTTAGTTATCCAACAAATCAGGATCCATACTTTGCTCATCCTCACAATGAATGTCGGAGCACAGATTATGAAGGAATGTATATCAGAGATGATTCAACATGCTATGAAGTCGATGTTACAAGAATAGCCGAAGCAATGCTCAACGATGAAGAAAAGGAAAAAGAAAAAGAAAAAGGGAAAAGAAAAGGAGACAACAGAAAATATCAAGAAGGACAGCAAGATCAAGAAATTGGTAATCCGCTGGAAGAAATAGATAAAAAGAAGAGTAGTAGCTATAAACAAGTGTAGCTATAATAGTTTTGTGCACTCTTGTAACTACAATTAGATGAATAAAAGATATGTTTTAATTTCCCCGAATATTGAACTTGTCTTTAAAAAATTTTATTGTAGTATGTCAAGAATAGAAAGCACAAAATTCTCTATCTCTGATATAATTGGAGGTAAAAGAAGATCCATCAATAAGATTAAGGAAAAGCCCAGGTGAACAGATTTCAAAGGATAAATTGCTCCAAGTCAACGAAAGATAAAGTATTTTAATAGGAAAAGACCTAGAAAAAAAGAATTAAGAGAAATTCTCAAGGTCTGTTGATTCAAGAACAAATATAATCAGAAAATCACAAAGTGGTGATGAGATACATGAATTTGTCATTCACAAGATTATCTTAACATCATCCTTCAATCAAAGTAAAAGCATTGAGATTGTGGCTTATGTGATATAGATAATCTCAAGAAAGAGATATTGGAGATCAAAGAAAATAAAAGGAAGAGTCAACAAGAGATCTTTTATAATTTCTCCTGAAATGCGACAAATCATAGCATAAATAGATATTTCATACCCATATTGTCTATTTAAGTATCACGCAATTATTGCGAACGTTTATTATCAATAATATATTTCTTTTATACTAAATAAATTATGTTTACAGAAATGTCAAAACCAATCAATCAAGAGAACAATGATGAAGCTTCAAATCAAAGAAACAACAGAGAAGTATCAGAACATGCCCAGGAGATTCCTGAGAAATTTATGGTCAAAGTACAAGAAATGATTAATAATGCAATCACTCCTCTCGTCGATGCAATGAAAGGAGGATCACATAAAAGTAAATCTTTGCATTCTAACAAAACTGTTAGACCTCATCCATACCGAAATCCTGCTGACCATGAAGAAAGTGTTCATAGTTCTAGCGCTAATAACAGTCTCAATCGTGATTTTAAGAAGAAGTTATTAATCCAAGGTTGTAATTTCAAGAATTTCCAAGTTTATGGACCAAAAGAATTCTATGGCAATCAAGGTGCCATATCAGCATTACGATGGCTTGAGGAACTTGAGTCTATCGTCATCATAAGTCAATGTACTGAGATTCAAAAGATTCAGTACGTGTCTCAACTATTCAAAGATGAAGCCTTAGAATGGTGGAATGACCTAATCATGACAAAGGGTAGATAATTCTTATACCAAATGGGATGGGAAGCACTCAAAGAACTTGTAATACAAAGGTTCTGTCCCATGCATGAAAGAGATCTTATTCAAACTAAGTTTTTGAATCACAAAGTGGAAGGCACAAATCTCAGAGAATACAATACTAAGTTTCATGAGTATTGTAAACTAGTACCACACATGGTAACACCCGAATACAACAAAGTGACCCGATATATTTGGGGATTGCCTTGGGAGATTAGAGATATGGTGAGATCCAATCTAACACAAACTGTTGAATTAGCCATGGAATTGGCTGGTTATCTTATGAATGGTCTAATCAGAAATCAAGAAGAAGACATGAATGATAAGCGAGAGGGGAAAGAAACTGAGGACAGAGGAACAAATAAAAACAAAGAAAAAGAAGAAGGGTCATTCAAATTTACAAGACCAATCTGCTCGAATTGTGGAAGAAGACACCATGGGAGATGTTTACGATCGACTAACATTCCCAAAACTAATCCACAGATCATATGTACCTTCTGCAAGAAAGTTGGTTATTCTGAAAATGATTGTAGAAGAAAAACGGTTGTGTGTTTTAATTGTGGAGAAAATGGGCACTTCAGCACAGAATGTCCAAAGAAGAAAAATAACGCAAGTAGAAGCGGAGCTAAGAAAGGAAACGCCAGAATAAATATGTTAAACATGCAAGAAGCATTTGGCGATCAAGAATAGAAGCAGATAAGAGTATTCTGAATGAATGTGCAAGATTCTAAGGCATTTGAAATAACTAATAGTTAAGTTAGCTCTTATAAACTGTTTGTACACTCGTTTTAAATGAGAAGTTTTGTAACCGCAATAGGGTTTTTAATTCCCTAATGTAAATAAAGAAAGATATTAGCATATAGATCGTGTCTTTGCACAAGAATGCTTATATTCATTAAAAAGACCGCTTTATTCAAAGAATATAAAGACTAAAGACTATATGGTTAATATAGTCCATCATTTGTAGAAAGTGAAATAAAGAAAAGAATGTGTTGAATTAGATAGAAAGAGTATGTTATAATCAATCGGTTGTATGAACATGGAAAGTTCAAAAAGATAATCGATGAATATAAACGGAAGAATCTGTCAAGCAAAAAAATAACGTGAGATAAAAAGTATCTTGAAAGTTATCAAGATGAATAAGTTTAAAAGGATTCGATAGACTGAATCTGACAGTCATTTTAGTTAACGTCAATAAATGCTTAGAATACAAAAGGTAAGGTAAATAATTAAACATAACTAGCCATTGTGCTTAGCAATTACAATTACTTATGATATTCTGAATCATTGACTGATAATATTAATTAAGATGCAATGATTCAAGTATTTCAAATATTTATCAACTCGAAATTAAATTCGAGAGTCAGATTAAAGAGAATCTAATCATCCAAACCAAAGAAAGCGAATCTCGAGGACGAGATTCATTCCAAGGTGGGGAGGATGTAACATCTAGGAAAAACCCATACTTATTTTGGGCTAAAGTTGCCAACTTTGAAAGTTTAAGGATTAAAAAATAATTACAAAGACAAGTAATGAGAAAAATAAGATAAGAAAAAGAAAGCATCTTATCTTAAGGAAATAAGAAGAATTTCCCTCCCACATGGAAAGATGGAAGAAAAGGGAAGTATTCCCCATGGGTATAAACAAGGGAATGGAATTTTCATCCCACATGAAAACAAACAAAGAAATGGAAGCTCTTTATAAGGAAGCAAGTTTCCCTAGAAATGTTTTAATGTGGCTAATCACTCTCCATAGTGCTAGCGGAGTGTGCAAAGCACCCGATGCGCACGCGCACGGACTCGGACTCGGACTCGGGCGATGGGGCAATGTGGCGTTTTGATGGCGCATTTGGCACTTCGCATCACCGCGAGCCTCTTTAGTATTTTTGGATAGTGCAAGAACTAAAATAAAAATCTGAAATTTTACATCTTCGCGCATCGCGAAGGATCAGGCTTCAGCATCTTCACGATACGCGAAAGACAAAAGATTTGAACATACTTTGGGGCATCTTCGCGATACGCGAAGTTACAGATCAGACATCTTCGCAATATGCGAAGCTGCACTTCTGCATGCGTTACACGTGGAGACACGTGGCAGCTCCTGGTGACACGTGGCAACCCTACTGCTGACTCAGCAAAGCTAATGCATCTTCGCGATACGCGAAGCAGCTTCGCGATACGCGAAGTTGCAGAATTACGGCTATAAATAGAGGGGTGTTCGCTAATAACCCGCAAGAGTTAAGTCGGGGTGATCCAGCTACAGACCTTTAGTCGCTAATAACCCGCAACTATGATATATTTCAAAACAGGTACACTTGCAGAATTAGCGAAAGTCTCTTGATCCAGCTACAGAGGGGTGTAGAGGGGTGTTCGCTAATAAACAGGTACACTTGCAGAATTAGCGAAACACCCCTCTACAGAGGGGTGTAGAGGGGTGTTCGCTAATAAACACCCCTCTATTAGCGAACACCCCTCCTAATATTGACTACACTTGCAGAATTAGCGAAAGTCTCTTGATCCAGCTACAGACCTTTAGTCTGGTTTTGATAGCTATAAACATTGACTGATCATTTGTTTGAATAAAGTATTTAGACATGTAGTCTTTTCATTTGTTTACAAATCAAGAGTTAAGTTTCTTCTTCATGAAGAAATATCTATTGATAGGTTTCTTCGTCAAGAAAAAACATTGAATTGACTATAACCCTGGTATGTAAAATGTTAGGTTTCTTAATTATGAAGAAACTACTATATCTACTTGTATGTAAAAGTTTATGTTTCTTAATCATGAAGAAACATTATTTTAACTATAAACTTTTGCATGTACAAAGCTATTATAAACATAATCATGATCAAGGTTTTAGTCGCTAATAACCCTAGGCCCTAAATAGAGGGGTGTTCGCTAATAACCCGCAACTATGATATATTTCAAAACAGGTACCAACTATGGGTGTCACTCCTAGGCCCTAAGTCGGGGTGTGACACCTTGGTTTTTTAAAGATTATACTTTACATGCATGTGGTAATCTTGAAAAACTAAGTCTTTTGGATGATTGTTTATTTTGTTTGGACAAAACCCGAAACTTTCGGTTTGGTTTTGTTATGGCCGAAAGTTTTAGGGAAAAGGGGAACCATTTTTGGTCTTGTGTTATTGCATATATGGATATGTGTTGGATGTTCATAACCTATCCATGGCCTTGTGTTTGGTTGAATGTTTGTGTTGTGGTGTTTGTTTATTCATATGGTTGTTTGTTCATTCATGTGGTTGTTTGTTAATTCAATATGGTTGTAATAATTTTATTTGGGTTTTGTAATCTATTTATTTATTTCATTTGTTTGTAATAATAAGTAGGTTATATGCATTTCTTTTACTAGAAAAATGTATTAGGATATATTTTGTAAAAGAATATGCAAGGAAGGAAGCCCAAATAAAATGATGGAGACCACAACACGGGGGTGAACACTTGGAGCATTTGGATGCGGGATCAAATGGGAGTTACACAAGCTTATGTCCTTTTGGGTCCCTTAGGAGAGACTTTTTGGCACACTTTTTTTCAGTCAACAAGTGTAGTCAATATTAGGAGGCTATGGTTATGAACTTGTGGTTGTGTGTTTTATGCTTGTTTGGTTGATTTACTTAGACATCGTTAGGTAATAAAATTGGTTTTATTAAAGGCTAATGATTTCTATTAATATGAACTTTGAAAATGGGTTTTTCAACTAAGTACCATACATTTGAATGCATGCAAATGCAAGGTACATATAAGTTTTCCAATCTAGAATTTAGAAAACAAAAATCCCTTTTATAAAATAAGTCGAACACCATCCTTTTATACAACACTCGAATCACTTGGGAACTCGATATGGGATAAAGGTCACCTAACCACATTGGAGGAAACTTGTGAGTTTGAGGTGGGTTTACCATATTTGTGGGATAAAGGTCACATAACCACTTGTATGTGTAAACTCACACATGTGTGTAAGTAGGACGACTTAAATTGGAAACAATGTGAATAGGGTTACCGAAGATTGGCGTACAATGGTGTTAATGGGATTAAATATGCCAACTAAACATAAGATGTTTAACCGATCCCATAAAACTAGAAGTTACAAAGGGTTGCAATCGTTAAATGTTGACTACCTTGTTAATTTAAATAGTAGGATAAAGGTCACCTAACTATTATTTGAATGTAACGTTGGGTTCTAGATTTTAATCATTAATTGTCTAAGAGACATAAAGGTATTAATGACTAAAATTAATTATTGATATCGAAAATACTAAAATTGAGCTTTGTTAAACTCGTAGATGGCCGCAATCAACAATCCACATAACGTTATTATCCCACCCGTTAATAACCTATCACTAAGAGCTATACTCGATAAGGATCGTCTAAACTATAACAACTTTATGGATTGGTATCGAAACTTGAGAATCATTCTCAAGGAAGAAAAGAAATACTACGTATTAGAGGATCCTATTCCCGATGAACCACTATTGACGATGCCTATAACTATAACGATTGGGTAAACACAACGAAGATTCGGTGCAAGTTTCTTGCCTCATGTTGGGAACTATGATTCCCGAGATTCAAAAGGATTTTGAACTTCACGAGGCATACGACATGATCACCCAACTTAAGGAAATTTTCCTTACACAAGCTAGGGTGGAATGCTTCGAAAGAGTTCGAGCACTTCATGCATGTCGTATGGAAGTAACCCAATCGGTTTCCTCTTATGTGCTTAAGATGAAAAGCCACATTGATCGCCTCGAACACCTTAATTGTCCCGTCTCAAAAGAGTTAGCCATGGATTTGATCCTAAATGGTCTAACCAAGAGGTTTGAGACTTTTGTTATGAATTATAACATGAATGGTTGGGACAAGAGCATTGGTGAGCTTCACGCAATGCTCAAGACGGCCGAGACGGGAATGGGTAAGAAGGTTTTACCCGTTTTGACGATCAATGAAGGAGGAAATAGGAAGAGGCATCACCCGGAACCCAAGGCAAAGGTTTCCGAAGGTAAGGGACAAGTCAAGGGCAAGTTCAAGGGAAAGGCAAAAGTGGAACCACCCAAACCAAAGAAGCTAAAGGTTAGCGTGGAGGACCAGTGCTTTGGATGTGGGGAGATAGGCCATTGGATGAGGAATTGTCCAACCTATTTAAAGGAGTTGAAAGCTAAGAGGGATGCGGGGCAAACCTCGGGTACAACTTTCATGATTCATGTTGATCTTATTTTATTATTTCCTCTAACACATGGGTATTGGATACCGGATGTGGAACTCATATTTGCAATTTGTTGTAGGGGTTCAAAGGAAATAATGGATTCAAGAAGGGAGACATTAGTCTCTTCATGGGCAACGGAGCAAAGGTTATTGTCGAAGCCCGAGGGACTACACTTTGAAGCTTCCAAATGGTTTGGAAGTTATTTTGAAAGACATTTTATATGCTCCTAGTTTAACTAGGAATATTATCTCCGTTTCTTTATTAAGACAACGTGGTTTTGATTTAATGTTTGTGGACAATGGTATTTGTGTTTTTATGAACAATGTCTTTCATTTTAAAGCAATGCCGTCTAATGGCATTTATGAATTAGTTCATGATAACACATTCCATGATAACACGTTGTACCAATAAAGCACCAAGAAACTCAAAATGGATTTGAGTAAGACTTATCTTTTGCATCGTCGCCTTGGTCACATAGACAAAGATCGCATACATACACTTCAAAAGAATGGTCTTTTGGAATCAAGTGAAGATGATTCATTTGATAAATGCGAGTCTTGTATGTTAGGAAAGATGACCGAGGACCCCTTTAGTGGAAGAAACAAAAGGGCAAAAGACTTTATAGGTATCATACATTCGATGTATGTGGTCCTTTTATGGCAATGGCAAGGAATGGTGAAAGATACTTCATTACTTTTATTGACGATTATAGTCGTTATGGGTATGTGTACTTGTTAAGACACAAAGATGAAGCCTTTGAAATGTTTAAAGTCTTCCAAAATGAAGTACAAAATCAACTTAATAAAACCATCAAAGTGCTTTGTTCGGATAGAGGAGGTGAATACCTAAGTGATGCTTTCCAAGATCATCTTAGGAGTTGTGGGATCATTTCACAACTTACTCCACCCGGAACATCACAACACAATGGTGTGTCCGAAAGGAGGAATCGAACTCTATTGGATATGGTTCGATCTATGATGGCTAGAAACACATTTCCTCTATCATTTTGGGGTTTCACATTGCTCTTCGCGGCCCGTATTTTAAATGTGGCCCCAACCAAGAAAGTGGACAAGACACCTTTTGAAATATGGAATGGAAGGGCTCCATCTTTATCATATTTAAAGGTATGGGGTTGTGAGGCTTATGTCAAGAACAACACCCAAAACAAACTTGAAAGTCGATCCACTAAGTGTATCTTTGTAGGATATCCCAAAGACTCTATGGGATATTATTTCTACAACCCAATCAAGCAAAAGGTGTTTGTTGCTCAAAAGGCCGAGTTCATGGAAACTAAGTTCCTTATGGAAGGTACTAGTAGAACGGTGGAACTCGAGGAGGATCGAGAACCACAAGCCGATACACGTTTGGTTGATACTAGCAACAACAAGAGGTTGTTGAGAATGATCAAATGGTTGATCAAGACACACAAAACGTTCGCAAATCCGGTAGAATTAGTCATCCACCCGAAAGATATGGATTTTTCATGGATGGATGCTATGTGGTAGATTCGGATGAACCCACCACATACCGTGATGCAATGTCACAATCCGATTGTGACAAATGGCTTGAAGCAATGAACGTTGAGATGCAATCCATGCATGACAACCAAGTATGGGATTTGGTTGTGCCACCTCTTAATTCCAAACCGGTTGGAAGTAAGTGGGTTTTCAAGAGGAAGACCAATATGCATGGAAACTTGGATACTTATAAAGCAAGACTTGTAGCAAAAGGTTTCACTCAAACTCAAGGGGTTATCTATGATGAAACTTTCTCTCCCGTAGCAATGCTAAGGTCTATTAGGATATTATTTGCCATAGCCGCATATTATGACTATGAGATATGGCAAATGGATGTCAAAACCGCTTTTCTAAATGGGCATCTTGAGGAAGATGTCTATATGGTTCAACCTGAAGGTTTTGTCGATCCACTACATCCTAATAAAGTATGCAAGTTAAAGAAATCAATCTATGGATTGAAACAAGCATCTAGAAGTTGGAATCACCGTTTTGATGAAGAAGTTAAGAAATTTGGTTTCATATAAAATGGTGATGAAGCTTGTGTCTATAAGAAAGCTAGTGGGAGAATCATTCCTTCCTTAGTATTGTATGTAGATGACATACTACTATTTGGGAATGACATTCCAACCATGGAAGGTGTAAAAGCATGGCTTGGAAGTTGTTTTTCCATCAAGGATCTTGGTGAAGCCGCCTATATTTTGGGAATAAAGATCTATAGGGATAGCTCAAGGCGGTTGATAGGTCAAAACCAAAGTACATACATTGACAAAATCTTGAAAAGGTTCAAGATGGAGAACTCTAAGAGAGGTTTGGTACCTATTCAAAGAGGAACGATATTGAGTGCATCTCAATGTCCAAGCTCAAAGGATGAGCAAGAGAAAATGAATGGAATCCCATAGGATGTGTCTTGCGATTTGAGCATGACAAGTAGATACCAACAAAATCCGAGAAGTAGCCATTGGATGGCGGTTAAGAGTATATTAAAATACCTTAGAAGGACTAAGGATATGTTTCTAATATACAGTTATGGTGAGGTGGAACTCGTTGTAAAGGGTTACACGGATGCGAGTTTCCAAACCGATCGAGATGATTCTCGATCACAATCGGGATATGTTTTCGTTATGAAATGGTGGAGCAGTCTCTTGGAAGAGCTCAAAACAAGATGTGGTAGCATTGTCCACCACAGAATTGGAATACATCGCCGCCTCATTGGCAGCTCCAAAAGCTGCATGGATAAGGAAATTCATTGCCGATCTAGGGATGGTCCGTACCATTCAAGACCCTCTAGAGATCTTTTGTGACAACGAGGGTGCGATTGCTCAAATCAAGGAACCTCGTGCTCATCAAAAGACGAGGCACATTGAGTGGAGGTTCAACTACATGAGGGATGAAGTTGTAAAGGGAAAGATATGTATTCGCAAAGTTCACACCGATCAAAACATTGCGGATCCACTCACGAAGCTCCTTGAAAGGCCAAAGCATGAAGGTCACACTTGTGCCTTAGGACTTAGATATTCTAGTGATTGGATATGATCTATTTTGTATTTGGATATCAGAACAATTTTTATTTTTACTCATTCATATGATTATGGTTTATGATTATGACATTTTGAGTTATGTTCCATTTTAGCATGTTTAAATCCATGAATAAGCTACTTATTCTAAATGTCTATAGTCGCTCATATTTGTGGGAACAAACATGAAGGTAAGACTATTATGAACTTGGATTGGTGGATATTCATAAGGTATGAATATAGAGCAAAAGGTTGGTGCCAAGGCTCATAGATATTTATTGGATATAAATATTGGTCTGACCCGCTCTCAAATGTTACTACATGGAATTTTTGTGATTGGTCATAAGTAAATTTGAGGAAAGGCGAATATCATAGTATCCTCTGACCTGAGATACATATTGGGTTTTGATATTCACTAAATATTATACTTTTAGTTCTTCGCTGCTCTGAAACATGAAAGTACATAAGTTTAAGATCAGGTACAGTACAAGGTGATTGTGAGAGACATATGTAGTCAAAAGGGATTTGTCCCTCTTATTCGTTGAGAGTAAGATGTCTAAGGCCTGATAAGTTAAATCAACAGAGAAGATCACACTATGTCTCTGGATTTGACATGACATCTGTGGCAAAAGGATAAATGATAGATTCACCTAAATCATTTTAAGTAAGGGACTTGAAGGGGATGATGCTATTGATCGGTACTTAGTCATGCGTATTAGGGGTAGTAAACCGTAGTTAAGCAGTATTTGCTACTTGCATCAATCTTCTATGTATCTTTTGCAAGTGGAAGATTGTTGGACTCGGTCTGCCCAAGACACATATTATTATTGATGTGGCTAGTACGTTATGATCCAAGTCGGGTCATACCCAATAACAAGCTAGACAAACACCAATTATATTTGTTTATATGTGATATGATCATAAGTAAATAAATATTGACACTTATGTTATTTGGAAAGGGTTTCTAAATACAATGTACTTGTGAAAAGAATAAATCATATGGATGATTTATACTTTGAGAGAGAGCATTCCATAGTGTTATTTAAGATGGTTAAATAACAATATGTGAAAATGTTACCTAGCATGTAACCTATGATGTGTTATTGTGTATTACACAATGTAAGTATTATGTATGACACAATATAGGTATTATGTATAACACAATATAAGCATTGTGTATCACACAAAATAAGTGTAATATAACACAATGTAAGTTATATTACACAATGTAAGATTTATTACACAATGGTATTATGGAAAGTTTGAAAATAATAATAATAAGAAAGGAAGGAAGGCCCCCCCCCCCTCTCACCCATGTCTTTATTTTATTATTATTTCAAAGTTAGTGGGTGATTGCAAGGGATTCTATTGGGCATCTTGGGTGGTGTGTTTATGATCTCTCAACCCTCTCTCTCACACATAAAAGAAACACAAGTAACAAAACACTCTTCTCTCTTTTCTCTCTTGGGTAATTCGGCCAAGAACAAGGAGGCAAGGAAGGAGGTGATTTTCAAGTAAAAGTCCTAGCTACAAAGGTGTATTGTCGGAGGCTTGGGGTATGCTAGCTTGAGGAGCTTCCATATTCAAGTTCTTGCCTTTCAATCATCCTCTCCTTCACCCGGTTTTGATTACTTGAAAGGTAGTTTAACATGATGAACTTATAGTGACATGCATGTGCTTGTAAGTATGTTTTTCGTATTTGGATACGGGCTTGGGTTTTGCATGTGTAAAATCGGTTTTACATTCATCAAATTAACAAGATTTAAAACTATATTCAGCTGCGTTTTTTAGAAAAGTGAGGTTTTATGACTTTGATAATCTTGTTAAAACCCAACAAATTCAAGAATGGAGTGATGGATGAATTCTGCACTTCTATAGGAATTTTTCAACAATTCAGTGCTCCTAGGACTCATGAACAAAATGGTGTTGCAGAAAGAAGAAACAAGACACTGATAGAGGCTGCAAGAACCATGATAGCAGATGCATATCTGCCTGTTGCATTTTGCGCAGAAGCTATCAACACTGCATGTTATGTGCAGAACAGGGATCTATTGAATAAGACACCATATGAAATGCTTTTCAAAAGGAAACCTTATGTGATGTTTTTGAAGCCCTTTGGATCCAAATGCTCACTGTTAAATTCCAAAGACTACCTGAACAAGTTCCAATCTAAGTCATTGGAATACTTCTTTGTAGGATATTCATCACAGTCAAAGGCTTATAGAGTATATGTGAAAGAGCACATGTGTGTTATTGATTCATCAGACATAGTCTTCAATGAAAATAACTTCAATAGTGTTGATGGACCAAGTTGGCTATTTGACTTAGAGAAACTGATAAATTCTTTCAAAAAATTTACAGTGAAGATGTAGATGAAGGTTTGTTCAAAACAAGTGTTGCTGAACCAGAGAAACAGAAAGGGATTGATTTTGACAAACTTGGTCAAAGGTGGCTAACAATGAAGGGGAGTTTGAGTTTGAGAAGAATGAGAAGGAGTTAGATCAGGTTGGATTAGTTGATCCAGAAACTCAAGCTGAGGGTCTGAATGTTGAAACTAGTGAATTGGAAAGTGACTCAATGCAACAGAATGGAGAGGCTACTGTGCATGTAGACCATGAAACTCAAGACAGGTTCCAATCATTGTTTGATTTGTTACAAATTGGAAGTAATGAAGCATCTACATCAGGATATTCCGACAACCAAGAATCTGTTTTGCATGAAGAAGAGTTACAAGTTGAAGATTATGAGGTTAACATCTCAAATATGGATATTGAAATTGTGGCAGATCCCATAGCTCAGACTACTACAACTCAAAGAAACCATCCTGTTGAAAACATCATTGGTGATTTCCTTGAAAGAGTGACAATAAGTTCTTCAGAAAGGGCTAACATCTGTCTTTATGCTTGCTATCTCTCCCAGATTGAACCAAAGAACATTAAGCAAGCATTAAGAGACAGCAGTTGGGTAGAAGCAATGCAGGAAGAGTTGGCTCAATTCAGAGATCTACATGTATGGGACTTGGTAGACAAGCCTAGAGGAAAATATGCAATTGGAACTAAATGAGTTTTCAGAAAGAAGAAGGATGAGAGGGTTATAGTAATCAAGAACAAGGCAAGACTGGTGGCTCTGGGATGCTTATAAGAAGAGGGGGTAGACTTTGAAGAAGTGTTTGCACCAGTTGCAAGGTTGGAAGCCATCAGAATATTCTTGGCTTATGCAGCATCAATGAATATAAAAGTTTATCAACTGGATATGAAATCTGCATTTTTGAATGGGAAGATAGATGAGGAAGTGTATGTCACACAACCTCCTGGATTTGAAGATCCAAACTATCCAAACAGAGTTTACAAATTGAGCAAAGCTTTGTATAGACTACATCAAGCTTCAAGAGCCTGGTATGATGAGCTCTCAAATCATCTGTTGGACAATGGAATTTGCAGAGGTGCAATTGACAAGACCTGGTTTTACAAGAGGATGAAGAAAGGTATGCTGTTGGTTCAAGTTTATGTTGATGACATTATATTTGGATCAACCAATGAGAAGATGTGCAAGGATTTTGAAGCTGTTATGAAATCAAAATACAAGATGAGTTAAATGGGTGAAATGAATTTCTTTCTTGGACTGCAAGTGCAACAAAAAGCTGAAGGAATATTCATCAATCAGTCCAAGTATGTGCAAGAAATTCTAACCAAGTTCAAGTTCCACGATATAAAGACAGTGTCTACACCTATGGACACACATTAGAAGATGGCAGCTGACGAAAAAGTGGAGGCAGTGGATCAACATGAATACATGGCCAAGATTGGATCTCTCATGTACTTGACAGCATCAAGGTCTGACATCATGTTTGCTGTATGTGTCTATGCAAGGTTTCAAGCTAATCCGAAGGTCTCCCACATGTTAACAGTGAAAAGGATTTTTCAGATACCTCAAGGGTAAACCAGATATGGAAATAGGGTATCCAAAGAATACTTCATTTGACTTGATGGCCTTTACTGACAGTGACTATGATGGTTGCAACATGAACAAAAAATCAACTTCAGGTGTGTAGGTCCCCCCGGGGACGTCGCCGATCGATACGAGATCCGCACGAGGTCTAGGAGTGCGGAATCCTCCTAGACTCGTTAATGGTGTACAAGATAAAGAACACAAACACGTACACGATCAAATACACAAATAAATACTAGAACGGGATAAACAAATCTGCAGATTCATATATAAAATAATCACGTTACATACCGTAACAAAAACAGAAAACACGACTGACCCGAGGTGAGCTCTACCTCGGGTCGTCTCACACGACTCTAGTCTCTTACTCTCTCTCAATAAACAAGCTGCTCAAACACACACTGATTTCTAGATTCATCTAAAACTAAACATGACACAACAATATATAGACAAACATTCACGGGCCTGGGCTTCAGTAGGCGAAGTTGTGCTAACTTCGCCTAAGGCGAAGTTGTGATAACTTCGCCTAAGGCAGAAGTTGTTACAACTTCGCCGTTGGCGAAGTTGTTCTAACTTCGCCTAAGGCGAAGTTGTGCTAACTTCGCCTGTGGCGTTCCGCTGGTCAGAATTGCATAGCGACGGTCACAAAATGCACCAACAGTCTCCCCTTTGACCGTTGCTCTCAATTCTAACAAAACACGAAAGATCATCTGTTACAAAACATGCACCAACAGACTCCCTCTTAACTGATGATCTTCTGTTTGCAGTCAACCAGCCGTGTCTGAAACTGTCCTGTAGCTTCACAAATCTACCAATCACCCAGCGTCTTCCATATCAGATCTCCCCTTTAGTGTAAGCTTCTCCGACTATAACGATTGAGGTCTTTGTAATGCATGCATCCCCGTGCCAATAGATCATCTCAACCAATCACGTGAGTCCATCTGACTTCACCAACACATGAAGTTGGGCATCCTCCACAACTTCACCAACTCGTCGGCATATGATAAGGTTTAATCTTCAACTACTCAACTTCAAGTGATCAATTTCATCACAAAACCACCCTGACAGAATCTAACACATGACCATTAAAAAATCTGAAGCATCTTCAATCACCAGGGATAACGATCAGGAACATAAACACTTTAATTCCCGGTTAAATCCAACTTGTTCCAGAATCTTCACTCTAATAAATAAGCATCACATTTCAGGATCCAATTCTCGAACGCCTTGAAAATAACATAAATAATATGCTCTGACCGCAATCCAGTAATGACGAAAATCCTTCAGTTCAATTTGACTTTCTTCGGTTGGTCACCACGAACAACAACAATTTCCTTTCCCACAAACACCCGAATATGTGTCAATATCCAGTTACAAACAATAACCCATTCACAACCTCAACTCCAAATCAGAGTTGACACGTATTTGTTCACACGTAAAACCAAAAGATAACAAGATCACTCGTTGACGGAACAACATCTTCGGTCTCACAATAATCGTGTACACCCGGCCATACAGACGAAAACTCAATTTTTTTTTTTTTTTTTTTTTTTTTTTTTAACTTCACCTGGCTGCTAACTTCGCCTGGCCTTAACTTCGCCTGGCTGCTAACTTCGCCTGTTCCTAACTTCGCCTGTTCATAACTTCGCCTGGCTATAACTTCGCCGAGAAGTCAACTTCGCCTAAAGTCAACTTCGCCTGTTCATAACTTCGCCAGACCTTATATCTTCGCTGAAACCCTACGAACAGTGACGGCAACTTCGCCTGATGAACAATAACTTCGCCTGCGGCGCTGTTCGGCCAGAAACGCACAGAAACGTGCCAGAAACACCAAAACGCAGATCTCGAACCATAACATAAGAGCCTAAGGCTCTGATACCACTTGTAAGCCCCCCCGGGGACATCGGCGATCGATACGAGATCCGCACGAGGTCTAGGAGTGCGGAATCCTCCTAGACTCGTTAATTGGTGTACAAGACGAAGAACACAAACACGTACACGATCAAATACACAAACAAATACTAGAACGGGATAAACAAATCTGCAGATTCATATATAAAATAATCACGTTACATACCGTAACAAAAACAGAAAACATGACTGACCCGAGGTGAGCTCTACCTCGGGTCGTCTCACACGACTCTAGTCTCTTACTCTCTCTCAATAAACAAGCTGCTCAAACACACACTGATTTCTCGATTCATCTAAAACTAAACATGACACAACAATATATAGACAAACATTCACGGGCCTGGGCTTCAGTAGGCGAAGTTGTGCTAACTTCGCCTAAGGCGAAGTTGTGATAACTTCGCCTAAGACAGAAGTTGTTACAACTTCGCCGTTGGCGAAGTTGTTCTAACTTCGCCTAAGACGAAGTTGTGCTAACTTCGCCTGTGGCGTTCCGCTGGTCAGAATTGCATAGCGACGGTCACAAAATGCACCAACAAGGTGGATGTCAATTTCTGGGAAATAGGCTGGTGTCATTGCAATGCAAGAAACAAACTACAGTGTCAATTTCAACTACTAAAGCTGAATACATTGCTGCATATGCTTGCTGTGCATAGGTTCTATGGATTCAAAATCAGTTGCTGGATTATGGTTTGAATTTCTTATTCACTTCTATTTTTATTGATAACACTGCTGCTATGTTCATTGTTAAGAATCCTATTCATTATTCTAAAACTAAGCACATTGAAATCAGACACCATTTCATTAGGAATTGTAGTGAAAAGAGGCTAATAGAAATGAAAAGGGTTGAAACCACTGATAATTTGGCTGAGTTGTTCACCAAACCTTTAGCTAAAACCATATTTAACTTTCTATTAAAGTCCCTAGGAATGATAAACGCTGATGAGGTCTGATTAATGATGTGTGTGTGTGAAATGCTTGCTTGAATATCTATTTATTGATCATTGTTTTTGAATGTGTGAATCTGTAGTATGTGCTTTACGGACTATGTTTTGTTTACCCGTTTATTACCTGCTAGAAAGATTATCTGTTAGAATGCAAAATTGTCTGCACGATGGAAATTGATAATTGTAAGTTAAGTTTGAATCTACTATTTTGAAAGGAAATATGTTTGCGAGAAGTGACTCAACTTTCTGTGATCTGTGTGTGCTCAAGTGAAAACTCATTCATCTTGAATGAATATATCTGTTTGAAGGGATTAATGTATGTGCTTGAACATGTTTGTGAATCAAAATTAATCATGTTTGAAAGACAAAGTTGTTTTTAAAATCTGAAATGACATGAATTGTCAAAAATTGTGATTTTTTAAAACAAAGAAATGATTTTTGTAATAAGCAAACTGTTTTTGGTGATCTCCTAAGAGAAATGATAAGACTATTCAGTTCATAAGCTTTATAGAAGCTTAAAGGATTTTTTTTTAAATAGAGATAGAATCAAACCTTTTGGGAAATGATAGAAAATTGATTAAGTCATCTAACATATGAATTATAGGCTTAAAATGCTTGAAGTACAGTCATTGATATTGTATGGTAGCTTTCCATGATGTGTAAATGCATATGTGATATAAACATAATGACCATGCTAAGCTTGATGTGGTGATATATTTGAAGATAAAGGTGTGTTCCCTTACACATCTCTCCAAATGATAGGTAGAAAGACAATTATCCAGTCATGCACAAGGCTGTTGATGCTATGGTTAACCCAAAAATGATTTCAATTGTGACATTTGAGCCAAAACCAGGTACACCTCAGTAAATAGTTACCGATTTAACTATTAAATGCTTATTACGTAACGATCGAACGATTAACCGAACGGTTTTGGTTATGACCCAGATATTCCCGGGGGGGGGGGGGGGGAGGGGGGAGGGGGGACATCTATAAGTGATATACGATTAATATAAGCTAATATATTAGTATTATGGTCTTAGTTCGATAGCAAACAGGTTAAACGAAAACATGCTCATTTAACTATCCGCTATAGATTTAAACGCGAAAGATAGCTACAAACCAAGCATTGTATCATCCGTTAAGCCGAAAAAGACTTACCAAACACAAATTTGAAATGTTTTAAGAGATCCGTGAAAATATTTTTGAATTTTACAAACGTATAATATGTTTTTAGAAATTTATACAAAAACAGCCAAAAAACACTCGTTTTCGCACTATTTGACGTACCCGATTTTTTTCGCGCAAAAAAAACCGAACCCGAAATAAATTTGGACTTGGGCTTTCAAGTCTGGGCTTATAGAATCAAATGTTGGGCCAAAATAAGCCCAGGGGGCGCTACTAAGTACCGGCCGCAAAGAAAGAAACCCCCCCCTAGGATTTCCTTTTTTATATTATGATGCATAGATATTTTTAACATCAAAGATGGTGAAAAAATTCTAAAAACCCTTCCTCCTTCTGCTATACTTCAAGAAACATAGGTAATATGCTTAATTTTATCATTTTTAACATGATTTAATCTTTTTTAATACCATAAAAACATAGTTTAATTACTAAAAATCATTCTTAATCATGTAAAAATTCTAAAAATGCTCCAAAAACATGTTTTGATTATACACATGGTAAGGAACCTGGTTTGATAGTTTTTATGGCCTTAAACACGGATTAGAGGGTTTAAACGGCGTTTTTACGGTTCAAAAGTTCAGTTTTATACCCTAGCCGAAACCCTAAGTTAAGAGGCTATTGTGATGATGAAACTTGTCTTGGTTTATGATATAAGACCTGTATCTAGCTTGAATAGAAGCACAAGATCCTGAAACCTTGTTTAGAAAGGCGAAAACGAACCAAAACCGATAAGGTAACGCTGAATTACTCGTTTACGGGCTGTTTATGTTAAGGTTGTGATGTACATAATGTTAGGTCTTGAAATTTTTCAGGGACATCAGGGACCATTTCATTGAGTCCTTGTTCAAATTTGGTAATTTTTTGACCATCCTAGAATATTTGGCGAATTTATTACCGAATTGGGATGTTTATTTGGGAAAAACAGTTAAAATGCTTCAAAAATTATGAAATTTTGTGGGGTAATCATATTATTTATGTTTTGATCACATATGAAGTTTGGGTGCTTTTGGAAAAACCTAAGTAGGTGTTTGCATTCGCGTTTAATTGAATTTATATAGTCGTTTTTGGCTCGGAATTGATATTTGGCAAAATTATTAGAGTTTGAGATTCTTCCAGGTTGATTTGGGACATGTTCTGGTCACTCAGAAATTTTGGTGGAATTTTTGGAGATTGTTTGGTATAAACGGATGATTTTCGGGCTAAATATAGCATATAAAATGAATTTTATAAATTAATAAATAAGTAAATAATTAAAAAAATATTTTTATAAAAATCTACATATTTTAATTTATAAGTGGCTAAAATTTCATAATTTAAGGATTAGCGGATAATCAATTGTGCTAATTTAAAGATTAAGCAGGTTCAATTATGATAAAAACCGACAAGTTCGTGATTAACAAACCTGTTAGAATACCATCACACCAAGAGTGATCGGAAATCATATTTTTGGATTAATTAAGAAAAAACAAACTTTTTATGAAAAATCCGGACAATTTAGATAAATTGTGCGCATTTTTCTTCAAACTAAATTTAATAAACGGAAACGAGCCCCGTAGCGAATCCAGAACCCCAATGTGTGATCTTTCTTTATAACTTAATCATTTTATTGACCAACACATTCAACCAAGCTTACTTCAACATAACTGTTTTCTGAACGCATAAACGAACAACTTGGCCCAGCTGGGAAAACGGGGAAACTGAGCCAAGTTCAAATTTAAGTATTAGACATTGAACAACATAACAACCTAAACCTATTGACACTTTATGGGCGTTCTAGCTATACCCAGATTAGATATACAGCCTAGTTTAGTATTGAAGTTATAATAATATTAAAATATTAATATTATTATAATATTGATTATAGGGACCCGTGATTACAAGTCAAACAAACCTCGAACCGACGTGCTATTGAATACCAAGTAAACAGTGAGTTTCATGACCCCTCTCTTTAAATAGTTTTTTGAACTTTTAGGGTGAAAAGCATGTTTGATTACATATACTTACGTGAAACATGTATTGATGTGAATTATCTAAGTGCTAACACACGAAAGTCCCCACTAACACCGTGATTAACTTCAAGCCAGTGGCTTATGAATAGTACTATTGGTTTGACAAACCCAAACGGAGCCGGCATGTGTTGCTGAGACTTTACCCCGTTTGCACATGACCATAACATACAAACACGCTATGTAGTGTTAGACATAGCTACTTGGGAATTTTGTGGGCGGAAAGGGGGCCACAGTGGTTGATTGGGTGTGGGAAATGGATGCACGCAACACAAACAGTCAAGGCTTCACTGTAGCTTAGCATAATTACATCATTTACATACACACATACTTATATCATAATTACAATGGTTACTTATAGTTGCTCACAACTGTTTTCTTGAAACTCTTGAAACTCACCAACTCTTGTAGTTGACCCGTTTAAATTGCTTTTCAGGGATACCAAAGTTGGAATAACTTGGTGATCTGCTACGTGTCCAAGTTGTGGTTGATGCTATATGAATAGAAGCACGGGTGTTAGTAGTAAAATCAAATAGTTTAACGAACTAGTTTTGTTTGTGTCGCCTAAACTGTAAAACAATGATAGAACAATGTAATGTAATATAATGTAAATTAGTTTGTAATGTTTCTTTATAAACAATGTTGTTGATTCCAGTGGTGTCTGTTACATTCCAGTTTTTCTCTTCCGCATTGTGTGCTAGTCGGGGTGTGACAGAAGTTGGTATCAGAGCCATTGGTTATAAAGGATTAGGTTATCCCTTTGGGTATCTAAAATATAATCGTAGGCTCGATTTACTTTGGGAAAATAATTAAATAATAATATAATATTATATACTGATGGATGCCGGGATGAACTTGTAGGGCAAGTGAGTTATTGTGGCCCGAAAAATAATAATAGACTTGCTTGTATGAGGAAATTCGGGGAGAAGTCGCGGAACGTGCGGATAGGTAAAACTGGCAACATATGTGTATAAAAAGTAATACTGAGTACGTATATATATATGTAAAACACATACGTGCTTATCTGAAACAATGGGTGCGAATACGTGTACGTACTGTATTATCGATAATGGTAAAATCTTATTATAATGAATATTATATTCGATTATATTTAATACTAATTCTTTTTATAATTAGAATTAAATTTTAATAAAACTAATATTATATTTTATTATAATTAATATTAAATTTCACTTAATTAATTAACCTCCCCTACAATAGTTAACACTAGCAATAAATATTATTCTTATAACTAAACATTGTGCAGAGGTATGGCAAGAAATAACGACTACGTACCGAAAGAAGAACCGGTAATATCTATTGAGGAGGAGGACCCAGAGGAAGATCCAGAGGAGGACCCAGAAGAGGATTCGGAGGAAGATCCAGAGGAGGGTGAGGAAGAGGTTGAAGAGGAAGTGATTTGCAGAGAGCTACCCAGAAATGAGCCTGACCTGTCCGGCTACAGATGCGACAGTTATCCACCCAGGTCGCCATAATAAGGTCAGAACGAAGTTACCAGTCAGTGTCATTCATCTATTAGGGTAGCTAAATCACCCACTCCACCTGTCCACCTGTCCCCGACGACTTCAGCTACTGCACGAGTCAGACAGACTGCTCGTATTAGGGTAACCCCGATTGACCCTACCTCAGTCCCATTTAGATCTACCTACCATCGGGGGAGAGCCTTCACGTCCTAGGACAGGTACTCCACCTTCCCGTTCGTTGAGTATATCTACCTCTAACCCTGACCTTTCAAACATAGGAACCAACTCTTGGGTGGCTGTCCTTACTGACCGTGTGATAGACCACTCGATAGCCATAGCTAACATTAACCAGGAGAGCAGGGACGTGACCCAGTGCTTATTGACCTTACAACAGATAGTACTGAACTTGCAGCAATCAAATGCTTACCATCGATGGTGTTTGGATAGGATGACAGTCCTTCTGTGGAATTGTTACAGGGTGATTGCGGTGCTGTTATTTTTATGCTTGTGGTTAATCCATCGGTTGTATGGAAATATGTAGGATGTTATGAATCTGTGTACGTGGTCTTTTGACACTCCATGTATGTATATAGTAGTATGTTATGCTAAATTGGAGCATGATTTTGTGTATTATTACAAGCACCGACCCTTACAGGGGTTAAGTCTAGCAGTCACTTAGTGACAGATTTTGATATATACATGCAAACACTGGCTTTATCAGGCTAAGTCTATGTACCTTTTGTTATCAATGTACAGAAGAGTTTGTGAAATACTAGTGTGTTGTCTGATTTACTTGTACAACCTTATTGTGATTATTGTTACAATGTGTCATATACTGGAATTAGTATTAATTGGCTTATATTTGATTATCATTATAGAATGGCCCCAAAGAAAGCAAATCCTATGACTGAGGCAGAAATAGCCGATATGATTGCTCGGCGAATGCAGGCAGTGATCCCACTTATTGAACACAAGTAACTTCCGGTGTAAATGCCAATATTCAAACAAATCAACAACCAAACAAAAATGCTACCCCAACCAACACTAAAAATGTCACAATTAATATTCCCCCACCTAATGCAAATACTACTCCCAATGCAACCAATCCCCCACCAGAAACAAACATTATCAACAATAATGATCCCCCTGTAAATACAAAACTCGTGGGAAACAATAATCCTCCACCGAACCCAAACAATAACAATAACAATCCTAATCCCCCTCGGAGAGAATATTCAATTAAAAAATTTATGGCAAAGGCATCGAAGGGCCAAACGGGTTGATTAAATGGATCGAGAAGACTGAATCTGTTCTTAATATTAGCAATTGTCCACCCGAGAGCATTGTCAAGTATGTTGCCTCTACTTTTCGGATCACGCTTTGATGTGGTGGAACACTACAGTTCAGATAAAAGGGCAAGATACGGTTAATCGCATTTCTTGGGCTGAACTCAAAACATTGATGCTAGAACATTTATGTCCAATGAATGAAATACAAAGGTTAGAACATGAACTCTGGAGTCTAGAGATGAAAGTAGCAGATCATTTGGGATACATGAACCGCTTCAATGAACTAGCTCGCTTAGTACCATGGTTAGTAACTCCTAAAGACAAATGAATTGAATGTTATATTTGGGGTTTAGCCCCAGAAGTGAGGAGTTTGGTAAACTCTGTTAATCATACATCGTTTGAGAATGCCGTGACTCAAGCCAGCATTGTAACTTTTGACTTGGTAGAAGTGGAGTGTTGAGAATGGCCGGGGAATCATCGGGTATGAAGCAAACCAATTATGGATCGGGGTTACAAGGAAGGCAAACAAGTAAACGTGCATGCCCGACAATACAAAATTATGTCATGAGCAGTTCTGAGGTTAAACGAGACAGGTACAAGGGACCATGGACAAAATGTGATAAATGTAGTTTTCATCACGTGGGTGAGTGTAAACCGTTAGTTTGTCAGAAGTGTGGGAGAACGAGGCACAGTGGCCCTAGTTGTAGAGTCAGTATGGAGATTGTCAACTGACCAACCTAAGCAACTCAACCTCGCCATCCGTAACCACCTAGACCGCAACCGATTCATCAATAACCCATCCAACAAATCACAGCCCCAGCAACCCGCCTTGCTTGCTATGCATGTGGTAGCACGGGGCATTTTAGAAAGAACTGCCCCAAATTGTACCAAGGAGCAGCAGCTGGACAGAACCAAGCATCAACTTATGGTGCGCCTAGAGGACGCGCGTTTGTTATTTGGTCAGGAGAAGCACGACATGAACCGAACATTGTAACTGGTACATTTATAGTCTCTGATCAATATGCTTCTGTATTATTTGACACGGTTGCCGATGGAAGCTTTGTTTCCACTAGCTTTTTATCCCTGGGAAATATGCCAGTTAGTGAACTAACAAATCCCAATACTATAGAACTCGCTAACGGTAACTCTATAACCGTCAACAAAATAGTCCGAAATTGTTCCATTATTCTAAATGACTACCCATTCCTTATTGACCTACTCCTGGTAGAGTTAGGAAGTTTCGATGTTATTGTTGGCATGGACTGGTTAACCAAGTATAAGGCAGAGATTGTGTGTAATGACAAGACAGTTAAAATTCCCCTTTCGGATGGTGAAATGATTGTGGTACAGGGAGAGAATTCCGATTCGATATTACCTCTCGTGTCTCATCTCAAAGTATTGAAGTGTTTACACCAAGGGTGTATGGCATTTCTGGCAAACTTGACCGTAAAGAACCCTGATGAGAAACACATAGAAGATATCCTTGTTGCACGTGAATACCCCGATGTGTTTCCTGACAATTTACCTGGATTACCACCAAACCGACAGGTTGAATTCCGTATTGACCTAATACCAGGATCAGCCCCTATTGCTAAGGCACCTTATCTATTGGCACCCTCTGAAATGCAAGAATTATACCAGCTACAAGAATTGTTAGATAAGGGTTTCATACGTCCCAGCTATTCTCCTTGGGGAGCACCGGCGTTGTTCGTAAAGAAGAAAGATGGAAGTTTTTGAATGTGCATTGATTACCAGGAATTAAACAAAGTTACCATAAAAAACCGATACCCTCTTCCCCGAGTAGACGACTTGTTCGACCAACTACAAGGTGCAAATTATTTCTCCAAAATCCACCCCCGATCCTATTACCATCAAGTTAAAATCTAAGAGGAAGATGTGTCTAAAACGGCGTTTTGAACTTGTTATGGTAACTATGAATTCTTGGTTATGCCTTTCGGGCTGACTAATGCTCCCGCAGTTTTCATGGACCGAGTTTGTAAACCATACCCCGACAAATTGGTTATCGTATTTATAGATGACATTTTAATATATTCCAAAACCAAAGAGGACCACGATCAACACTTACGAATCATTTTGGAGTTGTTGAGGCAGGAGAAGTTGTATTCCAAATTGTCAAAATGTGAATTCTAGCTACAAGAGGTACAATTTTTAGGGCACGTCGTTAATCGGCACTGAATCCATGTAGACCCAAGAAAAATTGAAGCGATTAAAAATTGGCAAGCCCTGAAGTCACTGAAAGAAATTCGCCAATTTTTGGGATTAGCTGGGTATTACCGGCGCTTTATCGCAAACTTTTCCAGCATAGCCCAACCTCTAACCCTTTTGGCCCAAAAAGAACGTGCTTATGATTGGGGAGAAGAACAAGAAGCGGCTTTTCAATTGCTGAAGCAGAAACTATGCGAAGCCCCGATACTGAGTCTTCCAGAGGGAACTGATGATCTGGTAGTTTATTGTGACGCGTCCCGAAAAGGCTTAGGATGCGTACTTATGCAAAGAAGCAAAGTCATAGCATATGCTTCTCGACAGTTAAAGGCGCACGAGAAGAATTACACCACCATGACTTTGAACTAGGCGCGGTTATCTTTGCACTCAAGATTTGGAGGCACCATTTTATATGGCACCAAATGTATAGTATACACCGACCACAAGAGCCTACAACACATTTTCGACCAGAAAGAATTAAACATGAGGCAGAGGAGATGGGTAGAACTGTTGAATGATTATGACTGTGAAATACGATTTCATTCGGGCAACGCTAATATAGTAGCAGATGCCTTGAGTAGAAAAGATAGAATCAAACCACTGAGGGTCCAAGCACTTGGAATGATTGTCCAAACTAGCCTTACCGAACAAATCCGTACTGCCCAAAATGAAGCTTTAAAAGAAGATCATTTGGAAAATGAAGATTTGCATGGTAACGAGCAGAATTTTGAAGAAAGAACCGATGAAATTTTATACTTCAAAAACCGAGTTTGGATTCCCACTCTTAACAACTTGCGGGACTTGATCATGGATGAAGCCCATAAGTCCAAGTATTCCATTCACCCAGGAACAGATAAAATGAACAAAGACTTGAAGGAGTATTATTGGTGGCCCGGTATGAAGAAGGATATAGCCACGTATGTCGGTAAATGTTTAACTTGTGCGAGGGTTAAGGCTGAATATCAGAAACATTCGGGAATGTTGCACCAACTGGAAATACCGCAATGGAAATGGGAACAAATTACCATGGACTTTGTAACGCACCTCCCTAAAACTTCCCGAGGAAACGATGCAATATGGGTGATAGTTGACCGATTAACCAAATCCGCACACTTCCTTCCAATTCGTATCACATACACAACTAAAAAACTTGCTCACATTGACATCAATGAAATCGTATCCCGACACGGCATACCTGTCTCAATTATTTCTTATCGTGATAGCCATTTCACCTCTCGATTTTGGCAAACTGTACAAGAAGCTTTGGGAACTCGAATTGACCTAAGCACCGCCTACCATCCCCAAACTGACAGTCAATCCGAATGAACCATCTAAACCTTAGATGATTTGCTTCGCTCTTGTGTACTAGACTTCGGTTGGAACTGGGATCAACATCTTCCACTGGTTGAATTTTCGTATAATAATAGCTATCACAGTAGCATTCAAGCGGCACTGTACGAAGCGCTGTACGGTCGGAAATGTAGATCACCCCTATGCTGGACCGAGGTTGGAGACACTCAAATCACTCGATCTGACTTGATTCAAGAAACCACTGACAAAATCCGTACAATCACAAACAAATTGAAAATCGCCCGAGACCGATATAAAAGCTATGCTGACGTTCGTAGAAAACCGATCCTTTGAAATAGGTGATAAAGTTTTCCTAAAAGTATCCCCTTGGAAAGGCGTCATTCGATTCGATAAAACCGGTAAATTAGCTCCACGATACATTGGGCCTTATGAAGTTATTTCTAAGATCGGCCCTGTAGTCTACCGACTGAAACTTCCTCCAGAGCTGAGTTCTATTCACGACGTCTTTCACATTTCAAACCTGAAGATGTGCCTTACTGACGAAACCGAAATCGTACCACTAAAAGACTTAAACATAAACGAGAAACTAAACTTCGTAGAGGAACCAGTGGAAATACTAGAGGGGAAAATAAAACAATTAAGACATAACAAAATCCTTCTGGTCAAAGTTCGTTGGAATTAAGAACGGGGACCCAAATTCACGTGGGAGCGAAAATCTGAATTTAAAAAGAAATACCCACACCTTTTCCAAATAAGGACAAAGTTGAACAATCGAATTTAGGGGATGAAATTTTCTAACGGGGGGAGAATGTGGCATTTGAGGCAAAACCAGGTACACCTCAGTACGTAGTTACCGATTTAACGGTTGAACGCTTATTACGTAACGATCGAACGATTAACCGAACGGGTCTAGTTGTGACCCAGATATTCCGGGGGCATCTATAAGTGATATACGATTAATATAGGCTAATATATTAGTATTATGGTCTTAGTTCGATAGCAAACAGGTTATACGAAAACATGCTCGTTTAACTACAAACCAAGCATTGTTTCATCCGTTAAGCCGAAAAAGACTTACCGAACAATTATTTGAAATGTTTTAATGGATCCGTGAAAATATTTTTGAATTTTACAAACGTATAATATGTTTTTATAAATTTATACAAAAACAACCAAAAAACACTCGTTTTCGCACTGTTTGAAAAACCCGATATATTTTTCGCGCCAAAAAAACCAAACCCGGAATAAATTTTGATTTGGGCTTTCAAGCTGGGCATATAGAATTAAATGTTGGGCCAAAATAAGCCCAAGGGTGGGGAGCTATTAAAGTCCGGCCGCAAAGAAAGAAACCCCCAGGGTTTCCTTTTTTTATATTATGATTCATAGATATTTTTAACATCAAAGTTAGTGAAAAATATTCTGGAAACCCTTCCTCCTTCGGCTATACTTCAAGAAACATAGGTAATATGCTTAATTTTATCATTTTTAACATGATATAATCTTGTTTAATACCATAAAAACATAGTTTGATTACTAAAAATCATTCCTAACCTTGTAAAAATCCTAAAAATGGTCCATAAACATGTTTTGATTATACACATGGTAAGGACCTAGTTTGATAGTTTTTTTTCCATAAACACGGATTAGAGAGTTTAAATGACGTTTTTACGGTTCAAAAGTTCAGTTTTATACCCTAGCCGAAACCCTAAGTTAAGAGGCTGTTGTGATGATGAAACTTGTCTTGGTTTGTGATATACGACCTGTATCTAGCTTGAATAGAAGCACAAGATCCTGAAACCTTGTTTAGAAAGGCGAAAACGAACCAAAACCGATAAGGTAACGATGAATTACTCGTTTACGGGCTGTTTATGTTAAGGTTGTGATGTACATAATGTTAGGTCTTGAAATTTTTCAGGGATATCAGGGACCATTTCATTGAGTCCCTGTTCAAATTTGATAATTTTTCGACCATCCGAGTATATTTGGCGAATTTATTTCCGAATTGGGACGTTTATTTTGGAAAAATAGTTAAAATGCTTCAAAAATTATGACATTTTGTGGGGAATTCAGATTTTGTATATTTTGATCATATATGAAGTTTGGGAGTTTTGGAAAAACCTAAGTAGGTTTTGTGCATTCGCGTCTAATTGAATTTTTATAGTTGTTTTTGGCTCGTAAATTATATTTGGCAAGATTGTTAGAGTTTTAGATTTTTCCAAGTTGATATGGGACATGTTCTGGTCACTCAGAAATTTTGATGGAATTTTTGGAGATTTTTTGGTATAAACGGATGATTTTCGGGTTAAATATAGCATATAAAATGAATTTTATAAATTAATAAATAAGTAAATAATTAAAAAAATATTTTTATAAAAATCTACACATTTTAATTTATAAGTGGCTAAAATTTCATAATTTAAGGATTAGCGGATAATTAATTGTTCTAATTTAAAGATTAAGCAAGTTCAATTATGATAAAACCGACGAGTTCGTGATTAAAGAACATGTTGGAATATCAGAACACCAAGAGTGATTAGAAATCATATTTTTGGATTAATTAAGTAAAAACAAACTTTTTATGAGAAATCCGAACAATTTGGATAAATTGAGCGCATTTTTCTTCAAAACAAATTGAATAAATGGAAACTAGCCCCGTAGCGAATCCAGAACCACAATGTGTGATCTTTCTTTATAACATAATCATTTTATTGACCAACACATTTACCCAAGCTTACTTCCCCATAACTGTTTTGTGAACGCACAAACGAATAACTTGGCCCAGTTGGGAAAACGGGGAAACTGAGCCAAGTTCAATTTTAAGTATTAGACATTGAACAACATCACAACCTAAACTTATTGACACTTTCGGGGCGTTCTAGCTATACCCAGATTAGATATACAGCCCAGTTTAGTATTGAATTTATAATAATATTAAAATATTAATATTATTATATTATTGATTATAGGGACCTGTGATTACAAGTCAAACAAACCTCGAACCGACGTGCTATTGAATACCAAGTAAACAGTGAGTTTCATGACCCCTCTCTTTAAACAGTTTTATGAACTTTTGGGGTGAAAAGCATATTTGATTACATATACATACGTGAAACATGTATTGATGTGAATTATCTAAGTGCTAACACACGAAAGTCCCCACTAACACCGTGATTAACTTCGAGCCGGTGGCTTGTGAATAGTACTATTGGTTTGACAAACCCAAACGGAGCCGGCATGTGTTGCTGAGACTTTACCCCATTTGCACATGACCATAACATACAAACACGCTATGTATGTTAGACATAGCTACTTGGGGCATATTGTGGGCGGAAATGGGGCCATAGTGGTTGATTGGGTGTGGGAAATGGATGCACGCAACACAAACAGTCAAGGCTTCACTGTAGCTTAGCATAATTACATCATTTACATACATACAAACTTATATCATAATTACAATGGTTACTTATAGTTGCTCACAACTGTTTTCTTGAAACTCGTGAGACTCACCAACTCTTGTAGTTGACCAGTTTAAACTGCTTTTCAGGGATACCAAAGTTGGAATAACTTGGTGATCTGCTACGTGTCTAAGGTGTGGTTGATGCTATATGAATAGAAGCACGGGTGTTAGTAGTAAGATCAAATAGTTTAACAAACTTGTTTTGTTTGTGTCTCCTAAATTGTAAAACAATGATAGAACAATGTAATGTAATATAATGTAAATTAGTTTGTAATGTTTTTTTATAAACAATGTTGTTGATACCAGAGGTGTCTGTTACATTCCCGTTTTACACTTCCGCATTGTGCTAGTCGGGGTGTGACATCAATAATACTTGAACAATTAAACTTTAGCTATTATTAAAAAAATGTGTCTAGAAAACTATTATATTCTACAAAATAAAAAGACTTAAAGGGGCCTTAGAGAACTACAGAGGTGGGGCACATAAATTAGTCCAATACAACCTGAATGTAAGGAAAGTAAGTCCAGATGGCATGTAAGTCCAACGTTCAACCTTAAAGTCTATATTTTTCTAAATTGTTCAAATAAACAAAATATTTTGACCATACATCAAGGGGTTTGAGTCAAATTGGGGCAACTTGGAGAAAGCTAATAGCTTTGAGAATAGATTATGGACAGTCTAAATCCATAGTGTTGACCATTCATATCTTATGCATTAATTGAACCTTAATTAGGTCATAGAAAGTAGTGATAATCATGCTAAGTGCTAATTCCTGCTGCCAACCTGACTTAAGTCATAATAATGTTGACCATGACGTGTTGTGAAGTGACTAATCAGTATGATCCCATGTTGAGGTCTCTCTATAAAACTGTTTTGAAATGACAAAGAACTGAAATTTGATCTCCTGTTTCACCTTAAACTTATGCTTGAGTCAGCTCAGTATCTAAATGATTCTTTTTGATGATTTAACTAAACGTTTGTGTGTGGATATGCCTAGACTGTTAGGCATTTGATATTTTGCTCCAAATGTGTGCTTTGAAAGGTTACAAGTATATTAGAGAATGTTCTCTTGCTAGAATAGCTTTCTAAGTGTTTTGAGAATGACTTTGTACTTGATCAGTTGATTTATGCTCTACGAGCATGATATTGTGGAATGAAATATTTTCAAAGTGTTTCGAGCATCAGACAATGCTTGAACTGAAATTGTTGTTCTACGAGAACAAAGTTGTGAATGAAAATTTTCTAAGTGTTTCGAGCATGAATCTTTGCTTGTACTATAAATTTTACTCTACAAGCATATGTGACAGAATGATAATCATTATAAGTGTTGTCGAGTAGAGGAGGAGTTGTAAATCAGTTCGATTACACATGAGACGCTTGTTATGCTTGAAAATTTGTCTAAGGTATTCTTGAGCATACTGATTATCTTACATGAATTAATTGTGTTAAGTGTTCATTAGTAACACTCTCGAGTATGGTTTTGGAAACGAGCATGTCTGCATATGTGTGTGTTGATTGTAATGAAATTTTGGTTAAAGAAAGGTCTCGAGCATATGTTAATCTCGAGTACAGTTATGAAATGTCTTGAACTTAATTTTGCTTAAGTTTTCTTTCGAGTAGACTTGGATTCGAGCAACCCTTTAAATGAACTTTATTCCAAATAACCATTTTCTTATGAAAGAAAAGTCGAGCATGTTTTGAAAAGTGTCTACGAGCATACTAAGTGACAGCTGTCCTTGGCGGTTTGCTCGAGTAGAGAGTTGAATTATTTCAAAATCAAAATACACCTTGCTTGCACTAAACAAAAAATTTGGGTTTTACACCCCAAGCATTAGGTATAAAAGGGGGACTTAGAAAATTTTTCAAACACTTTTTCCCTCTCTTACACAAAACTCTCTGCTAGTGACTCCTGTGCTATTGCCAAACACTCGACTTTACTATCAATCTCGTTCGAATAATAGCCATTAGCTCTGATTTCTAACTAGGTAAGAAATTGATTATCGATAGTCGACTCTCTGATCGTTAGACTTAGGGTTTCAATTGAATTACTTACTAACTGTTCATCTTGATTGTGCAGGTTTGCAAATTGTTATGGAGCAGGTTATTAAAGACAACCCTCATTTCTAACTACTGTTGCTATTATACTCTGTTTCTCGTTACTGACGATTATTTTGATTTTGCAGATCTAATGGCGATGAAATTCGAGCAAAAGCACAATATGTGTGCCCCACTGGTTGTAGACGAAGACAATAGAGAGTTAGAATTCATCATCCACTTCTTACACAATTCAAATCTACAGGTCGCACTCACAGAGAATCCCATAATTACAGAAATCACATTATAGATTTTTGGGGGTCCGTAGAGTATGCAGATTATGTTAACAAAAAAAGAATTCAGGTATCTGTTCTCGGACAGGACAAAGAGATTACTGAAGGTTCCATAAGAGAGGCACTTCAACTCAATGATGATCATAATGTGCAGCTTTCTTGCTCCACTGAAAGACTACTGAGAATTTTTCAGGAGCTACTTGGTTATCAAGAGGGAATACATGAAAGACAATTTCAGAAAGGGATGTTTCCGTTGATATACAAATTTCTTATTCATCATGTTATACAATCTTTATCACCAAGAAGGGGTACATAGACTCTGCTTAGCAGAGAACTTGCCACAACAACAGTAGCCATACTATTTAACTAGCCTTTCAACTTTTCAAGAATGATCTTCACTGGCTTGGTTAGCAAAGGTCAAAAGGCTCCGCATGAGAAATTTTTAATGTACCCAAGATTTCTGCAAGTTTTCATTAGCAGGGCATTACATGGATTGAAAACAGCTGGAGAGACTCTATGTTTATAAGATCCAGATGTCTACGAGAGATTTAAAGGGGTAAGAAGTCAATACAATGAGAATGCAGATTGGGATATACTTCCATGGTTGCTAGATGACCATATTGAAGTCATAGAGGTTCCTTAGTCGCCAGAGCCTGTTGCTGAAACCTCAGAGGAAAGTGATGTTGAACAAGAATCAGATAAGAGTGATGATGATAATAATGATGGAGGTGATGATGCAGGGGATGACATTCAAGTTATTGAACCCCATGTGGAGCAACCACTAGAAGATGATGAACCAATTTATGAAGTGGTTGAGCCTATTCCTGACGATGCTGGTCATGAAGAGAACTTAAATGATGATCAAGAAATGGATCAGCGTATTCATAATGTGGATGTAATTGTTGAACCAACTCAAGGAGTTGAGGAGAGAGAGGTGGAGCCAGTTGTGGCTAGTAGTAGCAGAGAAAAAAAGGTTGTGGATGATGATGCTTTTATTGAGAATGTGATTACACAGGTAACCGGAACCGTTCATATGATCACACCACCCATGTCACCAGACCCAACTATTGACAATGATGACTCTTCAACTGGCACTACACCATTTTCATCAGGCCCTGAACCAACTCCTGTATTAGCACCTACCTCACCTGCGACAACCGAACCTCTGTCACTGAGTTTGGAGCGAATAAATGAATCCACACTTTCTTCATCCAATACAGAACCACTACATGACCAATCTGTACCAACACCACCAACATCTACACAGAAAGAACCAGTTCAAGAACCACAAGCCAAGCAAGAAAACCCTCCCACCATTCAACCAAACATTCCACCATCACCTGAAACTTCCTCTAACTAGCTAGAATCTGAAATGGAATTTAAACTTGACCAAAACACAACCTCATCCTCACACTCATATATAAATGAAGACTTATTGGTAAACAATGTGGAGTTAGAGTTTGGAAACATCTTGCTTAAGGAGAAGAATGTAATTTTGGAAGCAAGAAATAAAGCATTGGAAGATGCTCTACAAGATGCCCTACAGAGAATTCAAACCTTGGAGCAAGCTGAGGTTGAAAAGACCTCAGATACATCAAAACAGAGGGAGAACGATGAAGAGGAAGATGGTTTAGAGTTAATTGGTAAAATGATATGATGATGAAGGCAGTGAAAATTCTGAAGATAAAACATTTAATGCCTTGAATTTGATTAATATGGAGTATGAGGAGGAAGAGGAGGAGAAAGATGATAAGATAGAAGCTGAAGATAAGGGGGAGTTTGAAATGGATGAGGAGACCCCTGAACAAATTGAAAAGAGGAAATTAAAAAGGAAGGGGATAGCATTTACAGAGGATGACTTACTGCCAAAGGCTATTCCTATAATTGTTTCAAGTGATGAGATCCTTGAGAAAAATGTGGTTATTGACCAAGATGTTGCTAAGGTGGAATCTATGAAGTAGGTGATGGAGATAAGAGACGCTGAGCTGGATGAAGAAGAAGAGGATGAAATACCACAAGAAGTCCTAGAGACTCTCATAAATTTAAAGAAAGAAGAGGATGAAAAGGAGAAGATGAGAAAGCAGGTTAATGATAGCATAGCTGCTGCCATGGAAGAAATGAAGAAAAAGAAGGCAGAAAAGTCAGAAAATGAATGTGGTCTGGGAGTACAAGAGGAACATCCTTGCACAGATGGAAATACTAAAAATCTATTACAACATTCTGTTAAATCCTGAAAAACATGCACCAGAAATTGTAGAAGCTGCCAAAAAAGTTCAAGCTCAACAAAAAGAAGAGGCTAGGAGGGCAAGTTAGTTACTGATAAAAAAATGTTCCTGAGCCTAGAATTGAAGAGGTAGTTGATCAAGAAACCAGGCATGTTGAAGTTGAACCCATAATAACATAACCCATAGATGAAAAAGAATCAGCCTTCAAGAAAACTGATAAAAGGAATGACACAGCTGATAGAGAAACTCATGAAATCAAGAGACAAAAGATTGAAGAAAAGGGAAAACCAGCTGTCAAAAAGGTGTACAAGAGAAAAGAAAAGGCAAAGAATGTTGAAATTGATGAGCCTGCTATTAAAGCACTTGAAGGTATAGATGATGTTATTGAGGTTGAAAAAGATGAAGAACATTTGAAGTCTGATCTAAGAAACATCTTCCTAATGCAATATGGGTTTGATCTTGAAACATTAAAGAAGATGATTGATGATGATATTGAATAATTAGCTGAACTGAAAGCCAAAGAAAAGAAAGAAAGGAGAGAAAGAGGTGAACAAAAAGAAAAGGAAGATAAGGCATATTTGCTAAGTCTGGGATATGAACAAAGACATATAAATCGAATTAATAGAGAAAGAATAATGGAGACTGCTGATGAATAGAGGAGAAGAGAAGCACAGAGAAATTTCTTACTCCAAGCAGGACATGTCGAATCATACTTATATAGACAACCATTTGGTGAGATCGACAGATTATATAGAAAGGCAGTGGTGAATGATACTGCAAAGTATGTGAGAGAAGTAAAGAAAAATAAGGATGAAGAGGCTAAACAGAAATATGAAGAAATGAAGAAAAAGTATAAGAAGGAGATAAGAACATGCTTGCTCGTGGAACATATTCAAGCAAAGCAAGGATAAGTTATGAAGATTGAAGTTTGTTGGAGGAGAATATTTTCTACTGAAAATATTCTAAGTAAAGTCTACTCAAAGACTTGTTTCGAGCATGCTGTGCATTACAAGTCTGCTCGACAAGGAATTATCATACTCGAAGACTTGTTTACACTTGTATTTATTTTTGTCATTCATTATGTAATCATTAGGGTTTCTAGAAAGAATGTCTAGGCCTATAAATAGAATCCTAGGTTGCACACACTAAGGAACGAGACTTTACGGATTACGAGAGCATAACCACCAGAGTGAATATTCCTCATTTATGCTACCTCGTACCGTCGCCGTCACGAAACGTTAGACATTCCTTGCAACCTTAATCCTGTTATTAAATGATATTTTAATATAAGTGAATCTTGGTCTACTGCTTCTTATTAATATTACTGAATATTTATTTTCATACCAATCTTCATTCCCAATCTTTGAATATATTGATTCCGTCGGTGTATTCAGAAGGCCTTTGGGTTATTAGATCTAGTGTGCTTTTGTCAACCTCTATAGGTTTTGCACTAGGTCCGTTCCTGAAAACCTCATAAATAAATAGCTTATTCCCCATGGAATACCCATATTTACATTAGGTTTAGACTCGATTTCCACATCAACCGTCTTCCCCAATTCTTTAACCTCGTTCTCATTTAGACCTAGAAGTAAAGAAATTCGTTCTTTGGATAACGAGTGATCAACAAATTCAACTTCTTTGGTCTCTTCCGCGTTAACCATACTCATAACAACCCAAGCCATGTCAACAAACAAAATCATGCTAGCCGCAATCATGGTGACCGGATTAACATTAATGTAGTCCTTGTATGGTATAATCTGCAAATCATTTCCACCACTTCCACCGGCCTCAGAAGATTAACCCGACGATGATGTACCACCACTTGGTTGCTGGTCACCACTACCACCACCCATGTCATCTGGGTCCCACTCATCTCCTTTCAACTTCCTCAGTTCGTCTTGTTTACACGTAAATTGGAGAATGATCTCATCTTGCTTGTTCAACCTCTCCCCTTGAGAAGAAATAATGGCTTTTAAATCCTTGTTTTCCTTCTGAATAATTGGATATGTCTAAACATATTCCACTGCTCTAGCCTCATCTACTCTTGAAATGCCCTGTCCGCAGCCATCTGATTTTGTTATAAGTGAATCAGATTCAGAAGCTAGAACATCTGACCTTGAGGCGACATTAGGAAGAAGTTAGAGGGAACAGGTTGTAACGGGCCCTGAGGACGATTAAATGTCATATAGGAATGCTCATGTCGTTGCAACATCACACAAGGACAAGCCGGAGCCATCATTGGAACTTGCGGGCTCGGCATAGTAGATAAAACTGTCTGTGGTATAACTCCAAATCGTGGATCAACAGAAGTAGTTGTCACCAGTGTAATAGTAGGAGAAACTACAGGAGTAGTCATCATATGGGTCGGTGAAGAAGTAGGAATCACAGGAGCAGGAACTGTAACAGTTAGAGATGGTATAACATTAGGAATCGAAAGCTGACCTGGTATCTCAATCCAGATCCCAGTCTCACCCTCTGCTTCTTCGATTTCTCCAGTTTCTCGATCATAGGCACTTTACCTTTCCTCTTACGAGCATCAGAACTACTTGGACCCTGACCACCATCACCACCATCATCATTACCACCCGCACCACCATCACCACCTTCACGCTTCAAATCAGAATCGTTGTGTATTCAGTGATCATTAGGTGGAGCCATGTAGTCAATGTTTACTAAGTGTTTGATTAACCGCTTGAATCTTGGTCTGTCATGTAATGGCTGTCCACGGTAAGTCCTGATCCTCCGCATCGTATCCAGATTCATATGCTCGAGAAGCATAAGATCATCTCTGTTCGTTGGGTCTTTGACTAAGTGTGGCTGTAAATTATTAATGATCAGCTGCAAGAAGCATGGATACATTAAAAACTTATGCTGTCTGGGATTGCAGTTCTCCTTCAAATGATACGAAACCATTTCTGAGAAATTGAATGGCTTGTTGAGAACTAATGCCACGAACGCAGACTGTAACATAACCCGGCATTCATCATACCCTCCTTTCCTACCACCAAGGAAATGTATAGGAATATATAACAAGTACTTATACTGTTTACATAGATACTCCTTGTTATACATAGACCGATTCAAATTCCCCTTGTACCTCACACGTCAAAAAAACCTCTAATAAACGACCTATCAAACTCACAACGGTCATCCACCATATCCCCAAAATCCAACATATCTCCAATCATGGGCACATCAATCATTATCGGTTTCCCTTGAATCTCAGCTTCTATCTGGTTGTCCACCTCAACATATCTTGCGGTATCCCAGAAAGCTCGTATAATGCTCTGATGTATGACTGTGTTTGTGGAGATAGCAATGTAGATCCTTGAAAGAAAATGGGTTAATTAAAACGATTTCTAAATTAGTCAACAGGTCAAAATGGTTTATTATAATATTTAGATGTCTAATTTTTGGTAGTTCCAAAAATCAAGCCCTGTATTTTCATTAGAAATTATATGCTGCATTTATAGGCTTATTTATAGGGTTTTATTTATAGGATGTATATTGCATTATATTGAATTCTATTTATTGTATTTATTATTTAATTAAAAACGGTTTCTGAACTTACGGTGTTTATCAAAAATAAACATCTCCATATGTAGTATATAACATCCGCTCATAGATGCATTCTCCACATTAAAACAATCTTCTGCCTTTGAAGCTTTTACAAAGTAAGTTCTTCTACTAGTAATTATAAATTTTATATTTAAACGAATTATTTCAGTAAAGTCTTCTATCGTTTGATTTAAAATAGATTACAATGGAGGTTCAAAGCTTTACAATGTTGGATGAAATTGATGTTCTCAAAAAAACTCCATCCACAGTTAAGGTTAGAGTTTTGAAAGTATGGGCCGCTAAGGATAACAAACACTCCAAACGAAGACTTCTTGATGGAGATGGTCCTCATGGATCAATCTTTAAGTTTTTTATTGTTTTATATTTTTCTTTCTCTATGCTACTCTTTTCATTAATTATCTACACATGTTTCTTCTTCTTCTTTTTATTATTATTATTATTATTATTATTATTATTATTTCATGATAGGAGAATCAATGCAAGCTATGGTTTTTAAACCCGACATTTTTTGTTTCAAAAGGGTTTTGAACGAAAACTCTACACAGGTGAAATTATAAGTCTAAACCTGATATGCATTTGTAAGCTTAGTTTTCAAATAATATTACAAAGTCTGTTACTAATGTGTTTTTTTATTTTTTTCAGGTATAATGGTTCATTTATGTTATATTATTCCTTATTTATTTATAAAGTATTTTCTTTTTATCTTATAGACATAGTTTAACATCTTTTGTAATATCTGCTGGTAAAAAACTTATATCAAATATTTGTGTTGATTGAATATGTTTTTTACATTTTATGTTTCTTGATATGTTTTTCATCCGTGTATAACACAGGTTATTATCCTAGTATGTAATAAAAATAGGAGAGTTGAAACCTATAATTTATGTAATTATTATTGTTATTAATTGTCAAACATTTTTTTAAATTAAAAGGGTCTAGAGAATTCAATTATGTTATGTTGAATGCAATTTATTTTTGAATTATTTTATTATAAATAAATTCTAAGAATACATTGTATATATGGAAGTTAATCAAATGGACCAGTAGAAAACAAGCAAAACATATTGTTTTAATAGTATATATATAGAATATAGATATAGATATAGATTTTTTTAAATTTATAGGGTATAGAGAATTAAATTATGTTACGTTGAATGTAATTTATTTTTGAATTATTTTATTATCAACAAATTCTAAGAATGCATTGTATATATGGAAGTTAATCAAAATGATCAATAGAAAACAAGCAAAACATATTGTTTTAATAGTATAAATAGATATAGATATAGATTTTTTTTAAATTTAAAGGGTTTAGAGAATTTAATTATGTTATGTTGAATGTAATTTATTTTTGAATTATTTTATTATCAACAAATTCTAAGAATGCATTATATATATGAAATCATTTTTACATTCAATTATGTCATGTTAGGGTTAGTAATCGATGTTCCGGTTATGATGTTTAGGGCTATTGTGTCTGTACGTTTATATGTGATTTATATTCAACTGGCCTCACTCCTTACTCTCAATTTTTTTTAGGTATGTGATTCTCGCTATTATATTCTAACCTCATTACCAATTTTTGTAATTTTTGTTTATTTCTGTTAATGTTGTAGTTTTAGAATTAAGAGCCATAAGAAAGATGATTTCGATCATATAATATATACTATTTGAGTGTATGTTTATGTTACAGGATCAAACTAATTAAATTACTCAACTGATTGTGTAAATGGCTATAGAAACTTTTAGATCGCCAAGTTCGTTTGTGGATTCATATCGGTCCCTTGATTAGCTTGACATCCAAGAGTGAAATCAGACGCAAGGGCATTTTGTACACCATCAACACTGAAGAATCCTCAACTGGATTACAAAACGGTATCGGGTTTTAATTTAATCTTAATTTGTCCAATTTACACTTTTCTAAACTTTTGTTTTGTGTAGGGATGCCATTTTGAAATAATTGTGTTGTTTGTTCGGTGGTAGTATTAACTGAATCCTATTATCAAGTCTTTTTTTCTTGTAGTAAGATATAGCTCAAGTTGAGTGTCTGGAGGCACGTCTATATCATGTACAACTCTTTCCCTATAATTGGATGTCAAATAATATTTTATGTATTTAATTTTGAAACTGTTCATTTCTATGTAGACAAATAAAAAAACGAGCTTAAAAATCAGAAGCATCTTGATATAATGATTTGGAAATAGTCACAGAGTGTCTCATTGTGTTTAAAGCAGAGCATTAATCTTGGATTTGGTCAAATGAAATCATCGTACTGACCTGGCCGATGATGGGGTCAAAGAGGACGGAAATTCAGGGCCGTCTCCTTTAATGTGAGTTTGAGGTTTTGGCGAAAATAGATCTCACCATTTTTTTTATCAAACCCGTCATAGATAAACAGAATAAGTAAAAACTGATGTTCATCAAAATCTTAACTTTCAAACAATTCTAAACAGTTCTTAAAAAGCAGACTTTACCAATTAACACACGTAAATTAACAAGATAGAAACACTCAATTTGCATTGCATTTGCTCAATATATACATTACATTTGTGAATATGGACATTGACATTCCTTTTTCCTGATAATAAAAACATTCATTTATGCATATTTCAACTTTTAGTTGGTTACTTGTTATAACAAACAAGTCATCTCTTGTATTCCTATACATTTGAAGTAGAAAAGTTATCATACATCTTTTATAAAGCTAAAAATAAATAAACAACGGAACTACTCACAATATGTCTATATCTATCTATCTATTATATATATGTATATACACACATGACACATTCGGAGATCTCGATCAGGGTGACTTTTGCCCCAAACTAGTCTTCACTTGTAACACATAAATCAACAGCTTGTTTTGTCTTCAATTTCTGGTAAACTTTTTAATTATTTTCTTAATTGATGTTGGTTGTTGCTAATCGGATCTGGGGTTTGGAATTGAATTGAAATCGGATCTGATTTCGGATGCATGCGAATGAATTGTGATTGATTCCATTGCTTGAGTTATGATATGGGTACTGGATCTTCTTCTGTGTGATGTGTAATTGAATTATTCAGGACTAGTCGGTTAGTGTGGTAGGGACTAGTTATTAATCGGATTGGAATTCGCATGCAATTTTGATCGATTTGACCAAACAGGGATTAATTGGCATCTAGTCGGTAAAGATTAATCTGTGATTAATCTTCGGCACCTAGACGGGATTTTTATAACCATGATGCCACACATGACGCGTTTAAAAAATCAAAAATTTCATTATTTTGACATTAATCAATCAAAATCAGAAACTTTATAGGTTCTACGGTCACTCAAAATCGATTTATATCACTTTATATTGAGAAAACGACTTGAGATACACATGATGTATCCAAAAGTCCCTTGCCTTTCTTATCTCTAACTAGCTTATTAATTTGATTTGATTATTGTTATTACAATTATTCACAAATTAGTGTTTGATACATGTCTAAGTGACCCGGTCAAACGACATTTAATTGCAGTCAAATGGCCAGTTAATTGCAATTATAATTAGCTCCAATCAAGGGAGAAATTTATAGGTTGTTATTTAATGTTGTGTCTTTAAATGAAGTTGTTTAAAGGAGAATAAGGAATCGAAATATTATTATCCGGTTTGTTTATGTAATTGGAGACTTGCCATCTCGAATTGGTTAAATCGGAGTTCTAACTTGATCAAATTCATTTGATCGTTCCTGTTTTCTGCTTCAGGTTTTTCAACTGTTGAAGATTATTATTAAAGTTAGTTTATCTTGAAAACATCATGGCTATTGATGGTGTTGTGTCTGAACCAGCCCATGCGTCTGTTGAAAATGGGAAGAAAGAGATCAGTGTTAACGGGCATGTAGATGAATCTAGTCTTAATACTAGTGAATCGGTTCGTGTAGGGAAAGCACCCGAACCCAGCTTTCCAAAGGATGCTGTTGATGAGTGGCCCGAAGAGAAAAAGTTTCACTCACTTTATTTTGTTAAATTCCGAGGAGTTGAAGACCAGACTCTGAAAGCTAAACTTGATCAGGCTGATAGGGATCTCAAAAAGCTTAATTTAGCCCGTGATCCCATAACCGAAAATCTGAGGGCGAAAAGGGTAATTTGTTATATCGGTGCTCTTCAGCGCTTGCCTTGAACTTTTAATACTTAATTTAAATTGTTTTTTGTATCTTTGTAGAATGAGCGAGCAGAAGTAATAGGTCAACTAAAGGCTCTCGTTGAAGAAAAAAACCATTTCAGGACAATCATGGATGGCAAGAGAAAAGAAATCGAGCCACTGCAGCAAGCTTTAGGAAAGTTGCGGGGCCCGAACAATGCGAATAGAGACAACAAAGGAGGTTATATTTGTTCATCTGAGGAAGAGCTCAATGATGTCGTAAGCGCAGTTTTCTAGTTCATGATGAAGTTCATTTTGTAGTAATAAAACGGCCAATGAGTTCTCTTTTTGTTTGTTTTTGATATTTGATTTTTACTTTTGATGCAGATTAAGTGCATGCAATACCGCATTCAACATGAAAGTATTACTTTAAATGAGGAGAAACAAATCATAAGAGAAATCAAACAACTTGAAGGGACAAGGGATAAGGTTATTGCAAATGCTGCTATGAGGGCGGAAGTTCAAAAATCTGTTGGTGAAAAAGACACCATTCAAGACCAAGTCAAGGTAAGAACACCTCTTCTGAAATCTGTATAGCTATAGGGTAAAAGCTATATTATTTATCTTTATCATGATCTCATGTTGTTTGTAGTCCATTGGTGTTGATCTTGACGGGGCCCGCAAAGATCAAAACGCTATTAAGGCAAAGCTGAAGACACTGGAGGCTGAAAAAGAGGCCATAAACAGTGTGATTGCTTCCTTAGAGGAGGAGTTGCGTGTAGTCATTGAGAAAAGGGATAAGGTTTATGATAAAATTCGTGAGTTGAGGAATAAACGTGAAGAAGGGGTATGTCGTAATTTCAATTATGAATTTAAAAAGGATGTTTTGATCATTTGTTGTCTTGCCTGTCTTTCCAGAATACTTGCTTCTACCAAAACCGCTCCCTCTTGAACGATGCAAGAAGACTGGCTGCAAATAAGGATGTTAGTGCTCTAATAGAACTTTCAACCTCCGAGGTTTGTTAATCGCATCCGAACAAAATAAATTGTTTTATTCATTGATTTAATACTTTATTCGCTTATTGCAATTAGGTGGACAAATTCATGTCAGAGTGGAATAGTAGTAAAGCATTCAGGGATGATTATGAAAAAAGAATATTGCAGTCACTCGACATCCGCCAGCTCAGCAAGGATGGGCGAATGAAGAATCCTGGAGAGAAGCCTTTGGTCCCTCAAGAATCACCGGCCCCTGCTCCTGTTGAACCAGAGGTCGTAGCAAAACCGAAGGCGAAACAACCAAAGGAAGATCCCGCTCCACCACCACCTCCAGCCGAGAAAGAAAAAGAAATTAAGAAACCAAAAGAAGCAAAAAAGAGTAAAGACAAGAAATTAGTATTAGAAGAAGAAGAGGAGGAAGAAGAAGTTTTCAGGGTGGAGAAAAAGCCGGTGGAAACCGAAATGGTGGATGAAGCGAAGCTGAAGGAGATGCGGAGGGAGAAGAAGACTGCGAAGGCCAAGCAGGCTTTGGAAAGAAAGAAGAAGCTGGCTGACAAAGCTGCACTTAAAGCCAAAAAGAAAGCCGAAAAGGAAGCCGAGAAAAAGCTCAAGGTCTTTTCTTTTTAAAATATAGAACTTTTTTTACTTATGGTCAACTTTCAAGCTTATTTGACTTCCGGTAGGGGCTAAACGAGCCAAGCCCGAGCTTCACTAGGCTCGAACTCAGCTTGTTTAACTTATGAGAGCTTGAGCTTGAGCTTGAGCTCAGTTCGTTTTGAGCTCTATTTCTAAAGCTCAAGCTTGGCTCGTGAGTAGTTTTTCAAACTCGTGTTTGGTTTGTTTATTATTTATTTATTAGTCTAGATATATTTATAATAATATTTTTTTATATATATCTTAATTATTAGTTATTCTTGTAATCATTTTATATAACTATTATCATTATTATTAGTATTATATAAATAGATGTTTAATATATTAAATTAGAATCACATAAATATTAGGCTTGTTTAGGCTTGCTAGTCAGCTCGAGTTTGATAGGTGAAGCTCAGGCTAATGCTTGTTTAAACTTATTTTTAGCAGATGAATCAATTTTTTGGATAAGAAAAGACTTTCTAGATTACTTTTGGTCAACTTTGGAACTTGTTTTGACTTGTGGTCAACTCGGTTGCAGGATCGCGAGAAGAAAGAGAAAAAGAAACTTCAGGCTTCCATGCCAGCTCCTGAGGCTGCAGAGGAAGCAATGGTGGAGGTCGCGGATGATGTGGAGGAAAATAAGGAAAAGGAAGTTGTGAAGACGCCAGTGAAGACGAAAGAGAGTATTAAAGTGAGAGGCAAAAGCCACAGGGTGAAAGGGTCAGACTCAATTCAGAAGGTGATGTTGAAACGTAAGAAGTCAAACAACTACATGTATTATTATGCTGCCGGCGCTGCTGCGATTATTGTTGCGGTCTTAGCGGTCGGGTACAACATGTACGCATAGTCAAACGAGTTGAGAAAAATGGATGCCTGTGGTTTGGTTGGGAAGTAGCTGTCGGTTTTTGTTACTGTTTTTGTTTTTGTATTTTGCAGCGTTGAGAACTTAATATATGTTTAGAAAGAGGTAGTTTGAAACATGCACCGGACTCACCAGTGTACTTTTTGACATTTCGCTTTGTTAAGTTACAAAACTTTGTGATGTGATATGTTTCTATGTCATGGTGGTACTTATCGTATGATTTCTCAATGTAATCTTTCAACTTAATCAATCGAATCCGAGTAGTTACTTCTCAATTGATTATCTCTTTGTTGTGTTAATTTGAGTACACAACAGATCATCAATATGACAATATAGTGTTTACATTTGAACTCATAACTTCACTTCTGTTGTTATCTTGGGATCTTTGATATTGATATGAAATGTATGGGAAAGTAAAGATTACTTTGTATGGTATGTTACTAAATTAGGGCTTCCAAATGAGTGTGGAGTTTATAGGAAAACGAAGGCGAATGCCAAAAGTTATAAGGGGTCAATGGTGGATTCATTTGTGTTTTGTTGAACACACAAACACGCGTCTTCTTTTAGGGGGTGTTTGGTACAGAGAATGGAATTGTAGAGAAATGGAATAGAGAAATGGAATTGCAGAGAAAGGGAATTGGTCTGGAGAATGAGAATTGACTGTTCTGTTTGGTAGTACAGAGATTTCAGTAGAGAAATATAGCTGAGAATCATTTCTCTTGTTTGGTACATAGAAAATAAACAGAGAATTATATCAACTTTATCATTAGCACAAGTATTTTTTTCATAACAAATATTTATTAAAAAATAAAAAACATATAAAAAGATGCATAAATTCCAACCAAAATATGCATTGATCAAACCAATTCACATACAAAACATAGTTTTTAAGCAAAAAACATCAACCATAGTTAAAACCAATTCACATACAAAACATACTTCAACCATACACAACTATCCCATTGAACCATCGGTATACAACTCGACCATCTCAATTTTCTCTTCTATTGTCAACGCAAGAAAAGAACGTCCTAGATCCACATCTTTACCAGTCAAATGAGCTGCTTTGAACCGTTTTTTCGTAGTGATACCTGGTAAAGCTTTCAACTCATCACTAACCTTTTCATAGATTGCACGAGCCTCCATACCTTCTTTGCTAAGTTGTTCACCCACCATCTCCCCAAATCGAAGCAAAACTTCCTTGATATCTTTGCAAGACTCTCGATATATCTCATATGCATCCGTGCTTCTAGTGACCTGGCGCATCATAGTCAACTCTTGAACCCATGTTGTCATACAACCATGCTTTTATTTTCCCATCAGTTGCAGTTGAGAATATAAACTGCACGGTTTCTTTAAAATGTGGACATACAGAATAAACATGTGCTTCATGACCCTCAAATGTGTATTGTTTGAAACCCGTAACTGCATTCCAAACTTTTATTAATCTATCGTCACCGCAAGTCACAATGCAAAGTTGTTTGTTTGGATAAGAAAACGCGAGATCATTCACACTGCCAACATGAGCATCGATCTGTATATAATATGGAACATAATAAATGCATTAATATATACATAATGATGGCAACCGCCTAAAGAGCTAAAAATTAAAAGGTGAAGACAATATAAACCTCCAAGTGGTTTCTGACATCATCGCCGCCATGATACGAGTATATCTGCACAATGTGCTTTGAGTACGCAACACCTGTATCAACGTTCATTATTGTTAACTTTGAACTTTAATGACAAAAGATATAAAACTATTAAAAAGTTAATAATATACCAAAAAGGGTTCCATCAGGGCTCCAAGTTACACGATTGATTAATGCAGTATAGTCGCTGGTCAAAGCGGCCTACAATAAAGAGCCAATGCTCGACGTATAAACAAAATAATAAAAATTATAATTTAATAAAGAATAAACACATCACAGCAAACTGTGTTCATTTAGTTAAACGAACAAACATGAACAATTATGTTCTTTAGTTTACATTTGTTTAAGTTTGTTTGTTAACGTTGAAGTTCATTCGTTAATATTTCCATATATGTTCAGTCATGTTCATTCGTGAACCTTTCGTTATCCTGTTAACGTACAAACATAAACAAACACGAACATGTTTATTTTCTTAATGAGCGAAGACAAACAAGAAAACCACATTCGTTTAACTGTTCGTGTTCGATCGTTTGTTGTGTTAAAGTTAAGCGAACAAACACAAGCGTGCTCCCTTCGTGCTTGTTCGGTTCATTTACAAGGCTACCTGCAAAGGCGTTGAAAAGACGCTAAGATCCCAAACTTTAAAATTCTTATGAGCAAGTTTTTCTCTGCTACCAAGTTCCCATATCATGATATCCCCAGTATTTGTTCCAACTGCAATTAGTGAAAAAAGACAGACATTAATGACATAATACACAATTAATAAAAAGTAATTTAGAGTAAACGAGAGCCAACCAAGAAGCAGAATCTGCTGTACTGGATGAAAATCCATACTCTTAACCACGGAGCCTTGATTAAGTGTCATCACCACAGTTTTTGGTAAATCATCTGACGAGTATGAACTTTGACCATGGTGACTTTGACCACTGTAACCAACAGGCAAGATATTTACAGGCATATGATTAACCTGCTAACAACACACAAATGCCATCAGAACCTGGTAACATTTAATGTCAAGACTACTCAATTTTTTATAAAAGAAAATGACATACTTCATCAGAAATACCAAATGCCCTTGTTCTTTTTAATACATGTTCTGAGTCAGCTGTTTGATAATCTACAGCAGGATTGTTCGTTGGCGGAGTCCTAGGGCGCTTTAGCATAGCTGTTATACCTTACATTAAGATAACATGTACCACTAATTCATTATATAGAAAAACAACCTTAAATCACATCAAATGTAAGCGAATAAAGTATGTACCCGAATTATTTGGTGAATTGAAACCAAGAGGACCAGCAGAAGCCGAGGGATGAGAAACAGTTGGTGGATTAGCCATCCAACCAGCAAACACAATAACAATCGACATCAGCAGCTGAGTTTGGATCGAGGTTTAGGTCTGGTCGAGCATAAGAAAGTCGAAAAAATGAAAGTTTCATAACTAGGATCGTTGGAACAGCAGGGAGAGGCGTGAGAGAGTGAGGCTGAGAAATGAAACCCTAGAAATCCAATTCTCCGCTTTTTTTAGAGAAACAAAATCAGAGAAATGGAAATGGTTTATTTCCATTTCTCACCTCTTTCTTTCATAAACAAACAAGAGAATTCTTTCCAATTCCATTTCTCACCCCTCAATTCCCTCTACCAAACACCCCTTACTTCCAATGAACACTCAAATGCGTGTCTTCTCTTCCAAATGTAGTTATAGTTTCTTTTAATGAACAACTTAAGCATATTATGGTTTCCCATTGAAATTACGCATTTATCCAGTTTACTTTTAAATTGCACATATGCGTTCAAAATTCAAATTACTTATTTTTCTAGTTTACTTTTAAATTACACATCTATACCTATGAGGACATGGTTGAGGATATGAGTTTCTGGAGACGTAGAATTAAGGCTAAGGACTTTTAGGAGGATGAACTATTTCTTGTTATAACATTTATTATTATTATTATTATTATTATTATTATTAATACTCCTACTCCTACTACTGCTGCTGCTAGAATTATTATTTTTTTAATTTACCATTATTTGCTTAATCTAACCTTGGTTTTGTTTAATGAAATGTTTGCTTGAAACTTACTAATATCATAGTGTTTTAGTTTATTATCGTATATCTATCTATTTTTTGAGTTGGGGGTCTCGCCGGAAGCAACCTCTCTATCCTCAGGGATAGAGATAAGGTTTGCCCGCATCCTACCCTCTCCAGACCCTATTTATTGATAGCCTATGCTATTTGTGGGTACCGGGCATGATTGATTGATTGATTTGGCCAGTATAAGACTAAACTCCCAACTATTTTTAAAAGAAACACATGGGTTATTGGACTAGATTATGTTTCTTAGAGCATTCTCATCTAATCTCATATATTCAAACCAAAAATTACATTAAAACTCATTTTATTTTCTCTCTCTATTTTAATTAAATAATACTTTTATAACTTTTATCATTATCATTTCTCTTTCATTCACTCACAACCACTTTCAAAATGTATTAAAAAATTATAAGGGATGAACAGTAACTTTTAGAATATACAGAAAAATCACTACTTTTTCTAAAATATAAAAATCTTCACTCACAACACCATGAATCACTTTCTAAATCATAAAAACATCCTTCACATAATATGAGGGGTTGGATGAGAATACACTTATTTGGAATGATATTAGATATCTTTTTGTGGTAAATGCTTGCAAGGAATATTGCTTGACCAGTATTGCTCTAAAAATGAAACATTTGATGACTTGATTATGAGTACTTTGAATTAGTATTATTGCTGTGAAATGATGTTTGATGTAAAATGCTTTCAAGATTGATTGTTTCAATACCACTTGTACTAATTTATATTTATTTCTTTGCTACATAATGTATGATAATTTTTTTTTAGAAAATTCTTAAAATAGGTATTTTTAAAAGCAATTTTCAAGTTTTAGGTATCATTTGTATTTGTAAAAAATTTTAAAAATAGGTATTTTAAACTAGTCGTGACGACTAGATTCTTAGTGTCAACGATTAGTTTACAAAACTAGTCGCAACGACTATTTTAGGCTAAAAAACTTCAAGGATGAGTACTTGACACCCTAAACTTATCGGTACAACTAGTTTAAGTAAAAAATAGTCTGAACGAGTTTTTATGAATTTTTTGTACTCTTAATATTATATAATTATATTTAATTTTATCCATAATTAGTTTTTCTTTTATAACTTTTAAAATATAAAGTTTTACTAAAATTCAAATACACCGTTGAGACGTGCTTTTCTTTATCTACGCGCGGACATAATATTTATCCAAAACTGAGTGGATCAAATTTATATCGAGGGTTTTTTTACCCGCTCAGTTTTGAATAAATCTTATGTCGACACGTAGATAAAAAAAAGTACGTCTCAATGGTGCATTTGAATTTTAGTAAAACTTTATATTCTAAAAGTTGTAAAAGAAAAACTAATTATAACTAAAATTAAATATAATAATATAATATTAAGAAAAGTACAAAAGAATTCATAAAAACTCATCCAACTATTTTTAAGCTAAACTAGTCGGCCCGACAAGTTTAGGCTTCAAAATACTTGTTTCTGAATTTTTCTTAGCCTAAAATAATCGTCACGACTAGTTTTGTAAACTACTCGTTGACACCAAGAATCTAATCGTCACGACTAGTTTAAAATAAATATTTTTGGAATTCTTTACAAATTATAAATAAAACTTGAAACTTATTTTTAAAAATACCTATATTAGGAATTTTACTTTTTTATTTTCACATGTCACCCTCTCATTTCCCCTCCCCCTAATTTCTCTCCGGACAACTCTTTTTATAACTTTTTTTTTCACTTGTCTTTCTTTTTTTTTCAAACTATGAACTTTTATAAACACCAACACCCAAAACAAAAACACCGAAACACGCCCTGCCTCCACAAGCCGGAGCACAAAGCAACACCAAAAAGCGACAAGTTACATGAAGTTAAATTTACACCAATACGACCACTCTATCGATCTATGTTTTGATCTATATTTAAACAAAAGAAATCCAAGCGATTTAATGCATCCTATTATCTCTTCCACCTTAACATCCTTGCCTTCAAACAACTTTTTATTTCGTGCCTTTCAAATACTCCAACAAGCTAACAGTGCAGCAAGGAATAACTCAACAACAATCTAAAGTTCAACCTGGTACTTCAATCACATATGCTGCTAACAGTGCCACGACCATCAATCGGGACTCTTTCCGAGGTATTATGTCTTGCAATTATTCAAAATATTATTCCAAATGGATCATTGACACTGGTGCTAATGATTATATATGTCATGATCAAAATTTATTTTCAAGTGTTTCTTTTCTCAAAAATCCAATTTTCATCACTCTTCCTAATGGCACGTCTGTCACAGTCCATCAACATGGGATTTTTCCTTTGACTGATAACATTTCCTTGTCAAATGTTCTTTTAATACCACATTTTAGAAACAATCTTTTATATGTGTCAAAATTATGTTTTGTTACTGATGGTATTGTTCTTTTCTCTAAATCCACCTGTGTCTTGCAGGCCCCTTCTCTGAAGAGCCCATGGGTTCTTGGTGATATGTTGAGTGGACTTTACCTCCTAGAAGCCACTAAGAAATTTCCTTCTTGTTTTGTTTCGAATAATTTGTAACTCTATTGTAAGATCTAAACTCTGGCACAACAGACTTGGTCATTTACCAAGCTACAAACTAAAGCAATTACCTTTTATCTCTAATGCTTCTTTGAAATCTATTGATCATTGTGATATTTGTCCTGAGGCACGACAACATAAACTGCCGTTTCCTACTAGTACCACATCTACTAGTAAAATTTTTGAGCTAATCCATATTGGTGTTTGGGGGGCCTTATCATACAACTACTTACAATGGGTTAAGATATGTCTTAACCATTGTGGATGATTACAGCAGAACCACATAGACACATTTGCTTTCAACTAAAAGCAATGCCTTTCCCATCCTTCAATCTTTCGTTGAAATGGTTAGTAACCAGTTTGGCACTAATGTGAAATGCATGGATAATTCCTTTGAACTAGGATCTGGGTTTGTTCAAAGTGCTTATTTGTTGAGTAAAGGCATTATTCATCAAACCACTTGTGTAGCTGTCCCTCAACAGAACGACATTGTTGAACGAAAACATAAACACTTGCTTGAAACCTCAAGAGCTCTTATGTTTCAATCTAAGCTCCTAGTACAGTTTTGGGGTGACTGTATTTTAACTGCATCACATTTAATCAATCGATTTCCTACCGAAATTCTTCATGATAAAACCCTTTATGAGGTTTTAACTGGTAAAGCCCCTTCTTATGCTCACATGAAATTTTTTGGTTGTCTTGCTTATGCTTCCACATTGTTTCATGGAAGATATAAATTCAAACCAAGGGTTGTGCCTTATATTTTTTTTGGGATATCCTCTTGGTAAAAAGGCTTATAGATTATATGATCTTGACGCAAACAAGGTTATCATATCAAGAGACGTCATTTTCTTTGAAGCTTTATTTCCTTCAATCACTAAATCCAAAAAAAGTTTCATTTTCCCTTCTATCGATCTCATTAATCAATTTTTTGATGATCCATCCTCTACTCCTCTTTCTGCTCATGTTCCTGATTCTTCATCTCCCGTTCTTAATTCTCTTCTTAATGATCCTACTGAACCTGTTCGAAGATCTTCAAGAATTTTTGTTCCGCCCTCATACTTAAATGACTATGATTGTAATAACTCTAAAACTTCTCATCATTTTATTCATATTGTCACTAATTCATGTTCCTCTCCTATCTCTTGCTCTTCTTGTTATCTTCTTCTTTCAATTCAGTCTCTCACTCAATCTATCTCTGATTTACATGAGCCTACTTCGTATAAGGAAGCTTCCAGTATTCCTGAATGGCAAAATGACATGAAAGCCGAGTTTCAGGATCTTGAAAAGACTAATACTTGGGCTGTTGTTGCTCTTCCTCTTGGAAAGAAGGCTATTAAATACAAGGGTGTTTAAAGTTAAACACAACGCAGATGGAACGGTTGAGCATTGTAAAGCAAGATTGGTGGTGCGAGGCGATACTCAAAAAAAGGGGATTGATTATAATGAAACTTTTTCTCTTGTTATCAAGATGACCACCATTCTGTTGAGTCGAATACCTACAAAGGAAGATTGGAATCTTCTCAACCTCCCCAAAGAATCGGCTAAGTATGGACTACGAGCAAGCCTGGATCATCGAGCATGGTTTACTACCTCGAGCATGGTCTTCCAGAGCTATTCTTCTAAGTGTTGAAGGCTTCGAGCAAGCTACACTTCTCCGAGCAAGAGTGTTCTTCTATCAAGTATGGATTGCCAATCGAGCAAACGACTTGATCATTCAAGTTTTAGCCAAGTGATCCGAGCACAAATGATCCGAGCATATTGGTGACGAGCATGGATGCAATAAGAAGATGTCATATGTTCAAAGTATAGAATTCGAGCATGGTTCAGTTCCGAGCAAGCTTCACATCCGAGCATGCTGAAGATTGCTAAATAAGTTAAGGCAGGATTGAAGACATCAAGAAGAATATGCTTGCTCGATGGACAAATTCCAGCAAAGCACAGATTAGTCAAGAAGGATGAAGCATGTTAAAGGAGAATAATTTCTATCAGAAATTATTCTAAGTAAAGTATGATCGAAGTCCCTCATCGAGCATGCACTGCATATTAAGTCTACTCGAGCAAGATACATATCGTGCTCGAAGACTTTTACACTTGTATTTTATTTGTCATTCATTATGTAATAATTAGGGGATTCTAGAAGGAATGCCAGGGTCTATAAATAGGGTACTAGGTTTCCAATCATTGTATGCGTGGATAGGCACAAAACACGAGAGAACAAACATTCCAAGGAATATTCCCCTTGTCTCTTCGTACCGCCACCGCCATCACGAAACCCTAGACATTCCATCATTGTTTCATTAAATGATATATTAATGAAGTGAATCTTTGTCTTTGAATATTGTTCTTACCAAATATTTATTGTTGTTTCTTTTATGTGTTTATTTCATACTTCGCTCCCATCCGTTGAATATCTTGATTCCACCGGGACATTCAATAAGCCTTTGGGTGATTAAATCTGTGTGTTCTTGTCAACCTGTTTAAGGTTTGCACCAGATTTACGATCCTGACAAGTGGTATCAGAGCTTTGGAAGCTCGCTGAAGGCCACGAGACTGAAGGTTTTGAGATAAAGCTTGAAGCTTTGAAGGTATTTGTGAGTCAAAGTTTAGATCTGAGAAGATGGATGATCAAGAGGTATCAACAAACAAGATTATAAGGCTAATCGGACAAGAAAACTTCATCAAATGGAAAGTCTTATTTGAAGCTGTTGTCAACTACAATGACCCTGAGCTATGGAACTCAATCAGGGATGGACAATACATTCCTTCCCTTGCACCAAACAACAATGCCACCATTGAAAGCAAGATGAAGAAACGAGACGACAAGGCACTGTCAATGCTGAAATTAGGTCTCTTTTGGGAGATATTGACCAGTGTCAATCACTACAAAACCGCAAAAGAGATGTATGATGCAGTTATTGACATGTTTAAGGGTAACACAGAACTCAGAGACATTAAAAAGGATAGACTGAAACAGCAGCTGGACCGTTTTAAGTTCAAAGAATGTGAAAGACTAAAGTCGGTGTTGCAAGGGTTTATGACCATTGTGAATGAAATCAGAACAACTGAATTGCAGGTTTCTGATTTTGAGCTGAATAAGAAGCTGCTGTCCTCTTTGTCTGGAGAATGGTACACAGCCAGCAAGTTCATTAAAGAAAAGGCCAATTTTCCCAACTTCAAGTTGGATGATGTCTTAGCATTTCTAAAGGCTGCTGAGCATGAGATGATCGAAAACAACATGATAAGAGAAGAGAAGCCCAGTTTCCCAGTGACAAATGCTTTAGTGGCACCTATGGGAAATCTCACTCTTAAGTCTCATCAACAGCCAATAGTGGAAGAGCCTGCCGAATTAGGATCAATGTGTGGAGGAAGCCAGGCAAGGTTTGATGTGTTGTAAAACACACGTATTTTCCGCACGTTTTATCCACGTATTATATTATATTTTATATGTTTTAACTCGTTTTAGATAGGTTTTGCATACATTTATTAATCTTATAGGTTTTGGGTAAAAGAAAGGAAGAAACCGAGCTTTTGGAGTAGTTTACGAGCCTTTTACGCATACGTTTTCAAGTATAAACTCAAGGCCCGGTCCGTTACATCATGGAAAAGCCCAAGCCTCATATTATAACATAAAATAAAAAAGAAAAAAAAACCCTAGGGGGCTGGCTACTGGCTGATCGCAGCAGGGACAGCAAGGGAAGTAAAGAAGAAATTTTTTTCGGCTTAGGGTTTGATCATGTAGCGGCTAGGGAAGGAAGAAGGAAGCAAGTGCAAGCCTCGGGATTGATTCATCATCGTTTTATAGCCAAGGAGCAGCCTCGGAACACCCAATATCCTTTCAATAATTTCATTGTTCATCAACTTTGATTTTCTTGTTTAATTGTTAACTAGTTTTGCAATTACTTGAAAGATTGATTTGTTATTGATTATTGTTGATCGTTGGATGATTGTTAAGATGATTGGTATGAGTTTAATGATGTTTTTAGTGAATGTTCATGGCTGTCCAAAAAGTATGAGAGGCTAAACTTGCTAGTTCTACCTAGGAATGATGATTATTGTTAGTGTTTGATAGGTTTTATGGATTGTTTGATTAATAGACTTGAATTGTTATTGTAAAGTTTGATTTAGACATGAAATAGGTTGTGTTTAGTGGCTGGAAATTTTGGTGAATTATTGCATAAACCCTGTGTGTTGATTGATTAGTTTTGTATTGATTGATCGGTGCATTGTTTGATTCTAGACTTGATGTTTAGGGTTTGTTTGCGGTAGGAACAACCGTAGGGTTTTGTTGCATGATTTATTGGATTAAGTACAGCGGTTAGACACCTTCCTTGAGACCGAGAGGTGATAGGAAGTTAGGGTTGTCTCATTGCCTTTGCATGCTAGAATAAGGATTGCGCGAGAGCGAGTTCGTTTCTTGTCAGGTTTAGGAGTTTTGAGCGACTATTTGATCTATTTTGGTTTAAGTTGAATTGTTCCTCTATCCTTGGTTGTGTAGTATTCATTGCCATTAGGGTCGAGTGTTGGTGAGACCGAGAGGTGATCCTTCATTAGAACATGTTAGCAATTGTTTCCCGGTTTGGTCGTTTTAGCCGATTTTGAGTAGTTAGGGTTTGTTGTGTGAGACCGAGAGGTAATCCAGTGTGCCCGAGCGATTCTTAGTCGTGTCATCTTTAGGGACCGGTGTCTATATATCATTCAATCCATTAACTTGTTAGGCCTACAATTTGTTCAGACCTAGGTAGACGTTTTTCTCCATTCCTAAGTTAACACAGTTAGTTCCCCGTTAAGTTTTCTATTTTTGGTAAGTTTTGTCAGTCAGTCTAGTTAGTTCAGTTAAGTATTTAAAAATCAAAAATCAATATAATTATTATTTTAAGGTAGGTCTTTTCTAGGGTTAGTGATCTTTAGCGCTCTGACGTGTCCACGTGTTCGATACTCGGACTTCCTAAGTCTATACTACTTGCGATCGGTACACTTGCCGGTTGTGTGTGGTTTTAGGATTTTCGTTTTAATATTAAAGCTTAGTTGTGAGGGTCATATTTATAGGGTTATTAGACACACATCAAGGTTTAATATCCAAATGATTGAAGATGATACCGCTTCTATTGCCAGTGGACACACTCCTCACATACAGAACAACACAAGTCATGGAACAGATTACCAAGCATTATTCTCCATGTTTACTGATTCCTACCATGCCTTTGTGGCAAAGAATCTGATCAACACAAGTATAGTGCAAGAAGACCATGAACAGATAGATGTGGATGATCTTGAGGATTTGGACATAAAGTGGCAAGCTGCAATGTTGGCAGTCAGAAGCAAAAGGCTATACAACAGGACTGGGAGATCATCTTTCTCAGGAAAATGACCGGATCAGATTTGACAAGTCTAAAGCCATTTGTTACAAATGTCAACAGCCAGTGCACTTTGCCAAGGAATATAATCAACCAAAACAGTTTGGTAATCAAGTGAATCAGAACCAGTTCTATCAAAACCAACATCAAAATTATCAAGGGACTCAACAGAGAAATCAGCTGGTCAATCACAATCCTTGTCAGAATCATAACAGACCCCAGCAACACCAAGCTCAGCCACACCAAAGAAACAATCAGCTTCAAATACAGGGCAATCAAAACAGAAGTAATGCCAATGCTGTGAATCAGGCTAGAGATCAAGGAAATGTTGCAGTGACAATGGTACCACAAGATGGGGAGTTTGACTGGAGCAACCATGCTGAAGAGATGGAAAAAGCCAATGTGGCATTCAAAGCTAAAGTGTAGAAAAGGGAGAGTCTTCAAGATCACAGGTACAATCTGAACCCTCTATTTCTGATCTTCTTTTAACAATTGATGAGCTCAACAAGGAGATTGGAAAGTGAAAGTCTGAATGTGGAAGGAAAGAGGATTTTATGAACGTCTATGAGACAAGTGAAGCCACATATGAAAATCAGATTAAAAGTCTGGAGGAAGATTGTATGCAAGCCTACATGACTCAATCAAGAATGACTGTGGAAATTGAAGGTCTGAAAAAGATGTACACATAAGAGAAGGTCAAGAACTCTGAGCTGCTGATTTAAATGGAGTTTCCGAAGAATCTTGTGTCTACTGGAAATATAGTGGGATTTATGGATAAGATGACCCCTGAAGAGAAATACAAAAAGGTACCACCACCTTTTTGTGACAAATATCCACTCAAGGTAGACAAAGAGAGCATAAATGAGTATCTGAGACAATTTAAGAGTGTGTTTGAGGATATACAGGAATTTGTGAGGTTATATGAAAATGTGACTGTGAGTAAAGAAGGTGAGTTTGTCTTGAAGGAGAATACTGAGTCAAAAGAAAAGGAAGTGGAAAAGCTATTGGAAAGAAGAAATGGAGTGAATAATCTAGTGAAGAAAGCACTTGTAGTTGCAGAAGTGACAGATCCTCAGATGACAAGAAAAGAAACAAGAAGGCTTCAAAGAAGAAGAACAATGAACAAATGCCAAAGCTGCCAAAATCATCCTTTACACTTAAGAAGCATTATGAGAAGATAAGGAGAGAACACAAGGTGTTTGACATATGTGAAAGACCTCAACCAAAGAAGAAGAATAATAAATCAGAATGTTACACATATGATCAACATCCTCCCATTTATCATGTATTCTCCAACCATGAGCTTTTTGACATTGGGGATGTTGAGTATGTTCCAATGAGAAGATATGTAGCTGCTCAAGAAGCAAGCTCCTCAAGGCTTCCAACTAAACTGAAGAAGATCAACTTTGTCAAAGAGAAGTATCCTCAAGTGCCTGATATGAACAAACCAATCAAAATGGACTTCACCACTTCTCTATGCCCTAAAACCTCTTTAGGTTTTGACTTTCCAAAGCCCAGTGGCAGAATTAAGGACAAGCAACTGCTTAAAGATATGGGAAGTTTTGCAAGAGTATGGTGCAAGAAGTGTGATGCTTATGGACATCACACTGATTCATGTTGGGTTGTGGAAGAAACATTTTAAGTTCCTGACATTGTCTGTGGTTTTGACATGAAAGGATACAAGGAAATGTATGAAAGGTATTTGAATGGAGAAAAGAATTCATCTGATGATGAGAATCAGAGGTTGACATTGGAAAGGAAGTTGAAGTCAGTTCTGAAGATCAATAAGGGATCCAAAGTATCAGACAAGACTGTAAAAGGAAAGAGGTCAAATGAAATTGAAAGATCAAAATTAAGACCTGGTGTTCTGAATGGAGTGAGAAATTTCTCCTGAAACAAGGATTTGAACCAGGAGGTTATCAATGGAAGACCAAGCAAGAAGTAAACAACTGGAAAGACTATGTGATTAACAAAATTTAAGAAAGCATCACTCACCAGTTGAATCTGAATCTGATTCAGATGAATCATGTGAAACAGTATATGAAGATTCAGTTCAAACTCCTGTTGAAGTTCAAAATGACACTGAATTACAAACTGATACAGTTTGTAGCTCAAACTGTAACTGATCTTTGTGTTTATATATGCAGGAACAGTTCTTGGATGGAAATGATATATGGTACATGGACAGTGGATGTTCCAGGCATGTGACTTGTGATAGGGAAGCACTTATAAATTATGAAAGAAAGTTTGAAGGACCTGTTGCCTTTGGGAGTGATGAGAATGGAGGGAAAATTGTTGGAAGAGGCACACTTACAAATGGCAAAGTATCTTTTGAGAATGTACTGCATGTTGAAGGACTACAATATAATTTACTCAACATTTCTCAAGTCTATGATAAAGGATACAAGGTTGCCTTAAATGATGAACATTGCCTGATTCTCAAGCCCGAATTTGTCATTCCACCAGAAATGATAATGATGATGGCTCCAAGAAATGGGAACCTCTATAAGCTGAGAATGAAGAATGCAATCTCTAGAGGTGGTTCATGGTTTGTCTCTAAAGCTACTAAAATGAAACCAGACTATGGCATCGGAAGATGTGTCATGTCAATCTCTAAAACATGAATAAATTGGTCAAAGGTGAGCATGCTATGGGACTTCCAACTACAGAATTCAAATTGGAAGAAAAATGCTCTTCATGTCTCAAAGGAAAGCAACATAAGTCCTCACATAAGAGCAAACTGACAAATTAAATTGATGAAGTGTAGGAATTACTTCACATGGATCTGGGTCCTGTAGGTGTTCCAAGCATAGGGAAGAAGAGATTCTGTTCGGTTATAACTGATGATTTCTCAAGGTTTACATGGGTCTTTTTCATGGGAAGCAAGGATGAGACTCTAGAGTTAATCAAGACTTATGTATTGAAAATGGAAAATCAACTTGAGAAGAAGGTGAAAATGATTAGAAGTGATAATGGGTCAGAATTCAAGAATGGAATTATGGAAGAATTCTGCACTTCTAAAGGGATTTTTTAACAGTATAGTGCTCTAAGAACTCCTGAGCAGAATGGTGTTGCAAAAAGAAGAAACAGAACATTGATTGAAGCTACAAGAACCATGATAGCTGATGCAAACTTACCAGTGACTTTCTGGGTAGAAGCTATCAACACTGCATGCTATGTGCAAAACAGGGTTCTTTTGAACAAAACTCACAACAAGACTCCATATGAGATTATCTTCAAAAGAAAACCTTTTGTGAAGTTCTTGAAGACTTTTGGTTGTAAATGCTCACTACTAAATACAAAATATTATCTAAACAAGTTTCAATCAAATCTCTGGAATGCTTCTTTGTGGGCTATTCAACTCAATCAAAGGCTTATAGAGTGTATGTTAAAGAGCACATGGTGATCATTGAGTCCTCAGATATAATCTTCAATGAAAATCATTTTAACAATGTAGAAGGACCCAAATAGTTGTTTGATCTGGAAAAGATGATTAAATCATTCAAGATCTACAATGATGACATGGATGACAACATGTTCAGAACAAGTATTGAAGAGAAAGGAAAGCAAAAGCATATTGATCTGGACAAGCTGTTGTCACCAGTTGCATCAGGACAGAAAGTATTCAACTTTGAGAGAAGCAACCAAAGACCAAATGAAATGGAGATCTGTGATCATGAAGCTGCAATTGAAGTATCCAATGAAGGTCCAAGTGAAATGGAAAGTGAACCACTGTTGAGTCGACAACAGAGTCAACCTGAAGAGACAGACAGATTTGAAGACAGATTTCAGTCACTGTTTGATTCTCTTCAGATTAGAACTAATGAAGCATCATCATCTGCAAACACTCTAAACCAAGTGGCTACTGAATCTGAACATGCACCTCAGAATGAAACACCTGATGTGGATATGACAAATCTTGAATCAGAAGTTACAGCAAATTAAATTGTTTAAACTACCTCTATTGAAAGAAATCATCCTGCAGAGAACATTATTGGTGACTTTCTTGAAAGAGTGACAAGAAGTTCTTCTGAAAAGACAAACATATGTCTCTATGCTTTTTTTCTATCCCAAGTTGGGCCAAAGAACATCAATCAAGCGTTAAAAGACAACAGTTGGGTGGAAGCCATGCAGGAGGAGTTAGCTCAATTCAGAGACTTACATGTTTGGGATTTGGTTGACAAACCCAGAGGAAAATATGCAATTGGCACCAAGTGGGTATTCGGGAACAAGAACGATGAAAGAGGATTAGTTATCATGAACAAAGCAAGGCTGGTGGCTCTAGGGTGACAAGAAGAAGGAGTAGACTTTGAAGAAGTCTTTGCCCCTATTGCAAGATTAGAAGCCATCAGGATCTTCCTAGCATATGCTGCATCCATGAACATCAAAGTCTATCAATTGGATGTCAAGTTTGCTTTTCTAAATGGGAAAATCGATGAAGAGGTTTATGTGACACAACCACCTGGATATTCAGATATCTTAAAGGGAAACCAGATTTAGGGATATGGTATCCAAAGAACCCCTCATTTGACTTGGTTGCCTACACTGACAGTGACTATGATGGTTGCAACATGAGTAGGAAGTCAACTTCAGGAGGATGCCAGTTTCTTATAAATAGGCTGGTGTCTTGGCAATGCAAGATGCAGATTACTGTGTCCACCTCAACTGCTGAAGCTGTATATATTGCTGCATCTGCTTGCTGTGCACAGGTTCTTTGGATCCAAAATCGACTGCTAGATTATGGTCTGAATTTCTTACTCACTCCTATTTTAATTGATAATACTGCTGCCATGTTTATTGTCAAAAATTCTGTTAATCACTCTTAGACTAAGCACATTGAAATTAGGCATCACTTCATTAGAGACTGTAGTGAAAAAGGCTTAATAGAAATGAAAATGGTAGATACATCTGATAACTTGGCTGACCTGTTCACCAAACCATTAGATAAAACCAGGTTTCATTTTCTGTTAAAATGCCTAGGTATGATAAATGCTGATGAAATCTGATTGATGATGTGTGCTATGTGAGATGCTTACTGACTATCTATGTGCTGCTCACTGTGTTTGAATGCATGATTTATTGCTATATGTTTAATTAACCATCTTGATTGAATGAATCATGCTAGGTAAAGTATTTGTGTGAAATATAACATGTAATTGATGTTCATGTCTCTAGTACTTGAATATTTGCGTACTTGATATATTTTAAGTGATTTAAGTGCTTCGAGTATGACTATGTGCTTGCTAGTGTTTTTGTTGCTCCTCGAGCGCAAACAATACTAGAAAACTTGTTTTAAGTATTTCGAGCACGGGCGACATGTTTTTGGTGTTCGAGCATGGACCAATGTATTGAAATAACTTTCTAAGTATTTCGAACACATGTTTGTTGCTCAAGCATAATGTTAAGTCTTGAACTTTCATGAAGTATTTCGAGCACATGCATTGAAATGACAGATTCTAAGTTTGCTCGATAGGATTCTTGTATGCTCGAGTGAAAGATTATTAAAGACCATATGAGTTTGCTGATTGGGTGAATCTTAAATGCTGTTTGTAAGTTATATGTTCTTGAATGACAAATTGTTTTTCAAAATAAGGTATAAAAGGAATTTTTCAAAGAAAGTGATTTTTGAAACAATTAATATGATTTTTGACTTAAACAGTTTTTGGTGAACTCTTAAGAGAAACGATAAGATTATTCAGTTACAAGCTTTGAAGAAGCTTAAAATTTTTGAAATGGAGATAGTTTCCAACCTTATGGGAAATGATATTACATTGTTTAATCTCCTAACACATTGATTATAGGCTTAAAAGTTTTCGGTTCAGTCATTGACAATTTGTGTGGTATCTTCTCATGAGTGTAATTGCCTATGTGATACAAATATAATGATCATGCTAAGCCTGATGTGGTGATATACTTGAAGATCAAAGTATGTTCACTTACACATCTCTCCGAATGATGGGCAGAAACGTCATTATCCAGTCATACACGAGCCTGTTGGTGTTTTGGTCACCAAAAAAGATTTATTTATCTTCAATATATGAGCAGGAATACCATTAAAAAAAACCCTTCAAGTAACGTATTATAAATATATTAAATTTTAAAATTATTCAGACTTAAAAGGGGCATCAAGGGAACTACAGGGTGGGGCATACAAATAAGTCCTAAACACCCTGAATGTAAGGCATGTAAGTCCGAATGGCATGTAAGTCCAACGTTCAACCTTAAAGTCCGCTTTTAAATAAATCTGCTCAAATTCTAAAACTATTTTAACCAAAGCATCAGGGGGTTGAAGTCAAATTGGGGTGACTTGGAGAAAGCTAAATAAACCTTGAGAAGAGATTAGGGACACCTTGAAATCCATAGTGTTGACCATTCTAAACTTATGCATTAATTGAACCTTAAGTATATCACCGAAAGCTATGATAATCATGCTAAGTGCTAATACCTAATGTCAACCTGACTTAAATCATAATAAGGCCAACCATGAAGTGTTGTGAAAGCTATTGAACAATCTGATCCCATGTTGAGATCTCTCTGAAAATTGTTTTGAAGTAACCTATCAACTGAATTTTGATCTCTTATTCACCTTAAACTTATGTTTGCGTCTGGAATTGTGTCTTAAATGATAAATTTTAGTGACTTAAGCAAAGTTTTTGTGTGAACATGTCTAAAGTGTTAGACATATGTTTACATGTTTCAAACTAAGTTCTGAAATGATCCAGGTGTATTCGAGCATGATTCTGTGTTGAACATTGTTGTTTGTTGCTCTTCGAGCATAATGATGTGATGTGAAATTCATTTTAAGTCTTTCGAGCATATATTATGCATTATGAGCACACAGGAATGTGTACTAAGTTATTCCAGCACAGATTCATTCACTTGAGAAGTTGCATTTCGAGCACAGGTTTTGTCATGATAGATTTATCTAAGTGTTGACGAGCATGCATATACTCTACAAGCATAGGTGTTCACAGGAAAATCTGTTAAGTACGTTCGAGTAGAGTTAAGTTGATGTTTTGACTGTGTTTCGAGTATGAATGATTGACTGAATATTTCTTTTAAGTACTTCGAGCACAATAGGTGAGTGTTATGATTGAAAACATTTTTAAGTACTGTCAAGTATGCTAAAAATCACGAGTTCGTTGTCATGTAAGTGCTTGAAATGATCTCGAGTATGGCTATACTTGAGCATAAGAATGTGTTACGTTGGATCTATAAAATTGAAATTTGGTTTGTTGAAGTATCGAGCAAAGGCATCTTTGAGCACAGTTTTGGAAATATCAAAAACTAACTTCTTTTCTCGAGTATACCTATGCTTGAGCAAATATTTTGGCAATTTCATTAATAAGTATGTCGAGCATGACTTGAGATAAGTACTCGCGTACAGTGGGAGACATCTGTTTGTTTGGCTGTATGCTCGAGCAAGGGGGGCACATTTAATTTGAATTAAATGACAACTGTAGTGCACTAGATGACAAATCAAAGTTGTACTGACCAAATTTTAGGTATAAAAGGGGGACTTAGAAACTTTTTCACTCATTTTATTTCCCTCTTTCAACCCAGTCAGAAAACCCTCTTGTTCGTGCATCCCCTGTTAACTCAGAAATCTTTTTTTGTGCTAAATACTTTTTCGAACATAGCCATTTACTCTGTTTCGACCTTGGTGAGATATCGATCATCGCTATCGTATCCCCGAATTGCGAAATTAGGGTTTCTATTGACTATTACTGATTATTTACTTGCTTTGTGTAGGTACGCATACGACTACGGAACAGGTTACTGAAGAAAATTTTCTTCTTTAACAAACTCGCGACCGTTGGTTTTGTGGTTATGGGTACTGACTATTTTTTTGTTTTGAAAAACTGATGGCCATGAAATTCGAAAAGCGACACAATATGTGTGCCCGGTTGGAGGTGGACGATGAAAATAGGGAGTTGGAGCTCATAATCAACTTTCTACATAACTCCAATCTACTGATGGCACTTACAAAAAACCCAACCATATACAGGAATCACATCACCGATTTCTGGGGTTCTGCTACTTATGTTAATGACATAAATGGAAAAAGAATCGAAGCATCCATTTTAAATCAAGATACTGAGGTGACTGAAGCATCAATCAGAGAAGCACTACAACTCAATGACAATCATAAGACGAGTGACCCATAGGGAAACTCTTAATCGAAATAAAAGATATACATATACATGCGGGTGTAAGTTAATTTCATGGAATTGGATAACTACTGTTGTTCAGGTAATTGTAGGTTTGATGAGTTAAAGGAGGATGTTACGAGATCATGGGCGAAAACGGTGAAGAAATCGAAGCTAAAAAGAGAGAGTTATAAAGAAAAAAAGAAACCGGAAACAAGCTCCACCATTGCCGAAGATCGATTTTGGAGAAGCAAGTTGCGCCTTGAAGTTGGTCGAATAGGTCGTCGATTCGTGGCAAGGGATAACGATTTTTAATGGTGAGTTTGTTAAGTTCCCTATAATCGATGCACATACGAAACGAACCATCCTTCTTTTTCACGAATAGAACAGGAGCGCCCCAAGGAGAAGAGCTAGGACGAATGAAACCTTTATTGGAAAGTTCTTCGAGTTGGTTCGATAATTCTTGCATTTCTGACGGGGCTAAACGGTAAGGAGCCTTGGCCACAGGCATCGCGCCGGGCACAAGATCGATTCGAAATTCAATCGGACGGTGATTTAATTATAGGTCCAAAAACTTTGTTAGGAGATTAAGTTGGATCCAACATTTCCACGTACTTAAGAAAATATTTAAAAATCAATTTGTAACTATTTTTAAAGAAATATACAAGTCTTGATGGCTAAACAAAAAACACACTTGTGTGTCTTAAGCGAGTAAGAATCGGTTTGGTTTCCACATGTCCAACCACTAAAGAACTTGTATAATAATGTACAAATAAAAAAAATACTTTAAGTTTTACAACCAAAAGTTAACAATAAAGTCTTTAAACAAAAGTTCGGTTTTCAGTTCGGATCGTGTTTCGGGTTAAGACCGAGGTAAGATTCTACAAACCCATAACCATCGAATTTGTAAAAATGATTTTAGAAACTTTGATCTTACAATAAGCATGTTTAAACAATTATTTAACAAAACTAGTAACAAAGTTCGGTTTACGGTTTAGAGCTATTTACGGTTAAACCGAAGCATAGACTCTTAAAAACCCATAACCATGGAACTTGTAAACATGACCAACAAACTAAAATAAGCAAGATTAATATGTATGAACAAGTTATATAGATGTATATATATCAAGGACACGAAGTCCTCCATGAAGCCTTGCCTTATGAGGTCCGAAACCTCACCGACCGGAATCGGAGAAGTAACTACCAAAGGTAAACAAGGGGTGTATATTATATATATGTTGCACAACCATAAACAAGTATTAATAAGGCTATATAAACTAATTAAGATGAAAGACTAAAAACCTTCAAGAACACTTAAGAAGATAACCTTGAATCTTTGATGTTTGAGAGAGTTTTTTTTTTTGGAGTTGTAGCAAGGGAAAATGAAGAGGAAAGGTGGTGTATATATATGGTAATGTTGGTGGTCAAATATGGGTGTGAGACACAAGAGTTTTCATGCAAAATGGATCAAGACAAAAACACAAAACAACAAAAAATAATAATAATAATAAATAAATAAATAAATAAAAATAAAAATAAAGGTAGGATGTTTTCAAGACCCAACAAGTGTGAAACAATATTGTAACATAAATCCATCATTTTGATTATAACATAAGCTTCGGTTTACAAATCGGGTCGGTTTACATAATAAACAAATACAAAAACGAATACAAACAAGACCCGAAATTGACGAATGTCACAGTATCCCCTACTTTAGGAAATTTCGTCCCGAAATTAAGACGAAGACGATGCTACGAACAAATGTGGATACTTCTCTTTCATTTTGTCTTCTCACTCCCAAGTGAATTCTGCGCCGCACCGTGATTCCCATCGAACTTTGACTAACCGAATACGGCTATGCTTGGTTCTCTTCTCGTTGCGATCCATGATCTCAACCGGTCGTTCAACCAAGACCATCGACTCATCGACATGTACTTCGTCGAGAGGTATATGGAGATTACCCTCGGCTAAGCACTTTTTAAGATTTGAAACATGAAATGTCGGATGAACACCGGTAAGTTCTTCCGGTAGTTCGAGTCGATAAGCTAATTTTCCAACACGCTCAAGGATTTTAAAAGGACCAACGAAACGAGGAGCTAGTTTACCCTTCTTTCCGAAACGGGCTACCCCCTTCCAAGGAGATACTTTTAGAAGGACAAGATCGCCAACATTAAATTCGATCGGTTTTCGCTGTTTGTCGGCGTAACTCTTTTGACGACTTCTAGCATCTAGGAGGTTCTTACGGATTTGATCAATAATGTCGGTGGCTTCTTGAACCATTTCGGGTCCCGTGATTTGAGCTTCACTGACTTCGTTCCAACTAATCGGAGAACGACATTTACGACCGTAAAGAGCTTCGAAAGGAGCCATCTCAATGCTCGAATAGTAGCTATTGTTATAAGAAAACTCAATGAACGGAATGTGAGAATCCCAATTCCCACCGAAATCAAGAACACATGCTCGTAGCATATCCTCGAGAGTTTGTATTGTACGTTCGGATTGACCGTCCGTTTGAGGATGATAAGCGGTGCTAAGATCGAGACGTGTTCCCAAAACTTCTTGAAGTGAACGCCAAAAATGAGAGGTATAGCGAGCATCACGGTCAGAGATAATAGTCAATGGTAAACCGTGTCGGCACACGATTTCTCGAACATAGATTTGAGCAAGCTGCTCGACAGAATACTTCACGCGGATCGGAATGAAATGAGCAGATTTGGTCAAACGATCGATGATCACCCAAATGCTATCGTTGCCCTTTTGGGTGTTGGGTAATTTAGTGATAAAGTCCATAGCAATGTCTTCCCATTTCCAAACCAGAATCGGTGGTTGCTCGAGTAGACCAAAAGGTCTTTGATGTTCGGCTTTAACTTTTGAGCAAGTAAGACATTTAGATACGAATAACACTACGTCCTTTTTCATACCCGGCCACCAAAAGGTGGCACGAAGATCGAAATACATCTTATCCGCACAGGGATGAACGGAATACCTCGAATTGTGAGCTTCGTCGAGTATACAAGTACGAAGGTCATCGCGATTTGGAACCCACAAACGATTGAGAAAGTACAAAAGACCATCGGGTTTGGTTTCGAGTTGAAGTTCGGCTCCACATGACATTTCGTTGTACATGTTACCTTCTTCAACGGAGGTACGTTGAGCTTTGAAGATTCGAATTTGAAGATCGGTTTGAACGACAACGCTTAGAAGCAGAACGGATTTAACATTAACCTTTCGACTTAGGGCGTCGGCGACAACATTCGCTTTACCCGGGATGGTAACGAATTTCGCAATCGTAATCACTAAGTAATTCGGCCCATCGTCGTGGTCTCATATTGAGATCTTTTTGGTCAATAATGTGTTGAAGGCTTTTATGATCGGTAAAAACCACACATTTCGTACCATAAAGGTAATGTCTCCAGATTTTGAGAGCGAAAACAACGGCACCAAGTTCGAGATCATGAGTCGTGTAGTTCTTCTCGTTGACCTTAAGTTGCCTTGATGCGTAAGCGATGACTTGACCTCGTTGCATGAGGACACAACCAAGACCTTGATGAGAGGCATCATAAAATACCACGAAATCGTCGTTTCCATCGGGAATGGTTAAAATGGGAGCATTGCAAAGCATGTCCTTGAGAGTACAAAAGGCTTTTTCTTGCTTCGAACCCCAATCAAATGGTTTACCTTTATGAGTGAGGGAGGTAAGAGGCAAAGAGATCTTGGAAAAGTTTCGAATGAAACGTCGATAATATCCGGCTAAACCGAGGAAGGATCTAATTTCCGTGGGAGTCGTTGGAGTTTTCCAATCCTTAACGGCCTCAATTTTAGCAGGATCAACATGAATACCTTTGTTGTTTACGATATGTCCCAAAAATTGAACTTGTTCGAGCCAAAATTCGCATTTGGAGAACTTGGCATAAAGTCGTTCGTTTCTAAGAAGTTCGAGAATGGAACGCAAATGATGCTCATGTTCGGCTTTGGATTTGGAAAAGATGAGAATGTCATCAATAAAGACAATAACGAATTTATCGAGGAATGGTTTGCAAACGCGGTTCATGAGGTCCATAAACAGCGAGGGTGCATTTGTTAACCCGAAGGGCATAACCAAAAATTCGAAATGTCCATATCGAGTACGGAAAGCGGTTTTTGGAATGTCTTCTTCGCGAACACGCAATTGATGATAACTTGATCGAAGATCGATTTTGGAGAAGCAAGTTGCGCCTTGAAGTTGGTCAAATAGGTCGTCGATTCGTGGCAAGGGATAACGATTTTTAATGGTGAGTTTGTTAAGTTCCCTATAATCGATGCACATACGAAACGAACCATCCTTCTTTTTCACGAATAGAACAGGAGCGCCCCAAGGAGAAGAGCTAGGACGAATGAAACCTTTATTGGAAAGTTCTTCGAGTTGGTTCGATAATTCTTGCATTTCTGACGGGGCTAAACGGTAAGGCATCGCGCTGGGCACAAGATCGATTCGAAATTCAATCGGACGGATATTGAATTATAGGTCCAAACTTTGTTATGAGATCAAGTTGGATCCAACATTTCCAAGTACTTAAGAAAATATTTAAAAATCAATTTGTAACTATTTTTAAAGAAATATACAAGTCTTGATGGCTAAAAAAAACACACTTGCGTGTCTTAAGCGAGTAAGAATCGGTTTGGTTTCCACATGTCCAACCACTAAAGAACTTGTATAATAATGTACAAATAAAAAAAATACTTTAAGTTTTACAACCAAAAGTTAACAATAAAGTCTTTAAACAAAAGTTCGGTTTTCGGTTCGGATCGTGTTTCGGGTTAAGACCGAGGTAAGATTCTACAAACCCATAACCATAGAATTTGTAAAAATGATTTTAGAAACTTTGATCTAACAATAAGCATGTTTAAACAATTATTTAACAAAACTAGTAACAAAGTTCGGTTTACGGTTTAGAGCTATTTACGGTTAAACCGAAGCATAGACTCTTAAAAACCCATAACCATGAAACTTGTAAACATGACCAACAAACTAAAATAAGCAAGATTAATATGTATGAACAAGTTATATAGATGTATATATATCAAGGACACGAAGTCCTCCATGAAACCTTGCCTTATGAGGTCCGAAACCTCACCGACCGGAATCGGAGAAGTAACTACCAAAGGTAAACAAGGGGTGTATATTATATATATGTTGCACAACCATAAACAAGTATTAATAAGGCTACATAAACTAATTAAGATGAAAGACTAAAAACCTTCAAGAACACTTAAGAAGATAACCTTGAATCTTTGATGTTTGAGAGAGTTTTTTTTTTTTAGAGTTGTAGCAAGGGAAAATGAAGAGGAAAGGTGGTGTATATATAGGGTAATGTTGGTGGTCAAATATGGGTGTGAGACACAAGAGTTTTCATGCAAAATGGATCAAGACAAAAACACAAAACAACAAAAAAATAATAATAATAAAAAATAAATAAATAAATAAATAAAAATAAAAATAAAGGTAGGATGTTTTCAAGACCCAACAAGTGTGAAACAATATTGTAACATAAATCCATCATTTTGATTATAACATAAGCTTCGGTTTACAAATCGGGTCGGTTTACATAATAAACAAATACAAAAACGAATACAAACAAGACCCGAAATTGACAAATGTCACAAAATATGCGGTATTTAGATGACAAAAATAAAAGAATGCATGACCAGTGGCATGCCGGTGAACCGGTTGTTCCAGATCCACCAAGTTTGGATTACACATCTCTACCACCATATGACGGTTCAGTGCGTTATCCCGAGCCACCATTGCATCACTCCATGTGGCTGGACCCGATGCAGACGTTGGCGCCACCACCATCATCATCTGGAGAAGGTAGTAGCAGAGGAAGTGGAGCATTCAATTTTGGTTAATTTTCGGACTTTATGACCTCCATCTTCGGACCACCACAAGCACCCTACTATTGATGAGGATTTCGTCATGTCAGGTGCATGTGTTTTGTATATTATTTGTATATTTTTTTATTTTGTGTTTCGATTTTTGTATTTGGGTGGAAGGGAGGAGGATAAGACACTTGAATTAGTGTTTTGGGTCATGAAAAGAGGTGGCGTGCATGTTTTTACTTTCTCAAAACCATACATTGGGGACAATGTATCCCAAGTGTGGGGATGGGAAATCTTTCGTTAAAAATTAAAAGATTTTAAAATTTAAAAAAAAAAAAAGAGGACAATTGAAAGAAAAACACTAGAAAGTGGTAAGATAGCAAGGGTAAAGTTTTGGTCCCTTTTCCTGGTCATAATTCCCTCAAAGTCAAGTTTGCTTAGTTTTTTTAACAAAGAAATGAGGTTGAGAAGTAATTTAGTCAAGGTTAGCATTCTTTCGGTATAATAACCCGCATAACATATCCATATTCACTTGAGTAGTGGGAAAATGGAAAGCGGTGATCGATTGGGTATTCTCCTTTAGAACTTGTGCTATTAATGCATTTCGAGACCTTAGCTTGGCATAAGTGCAAAAGTGATAGAGGCAATTAGGTTTAAGCCTCGTCTGGATGAACGCGAGTGTGGGTTTTGGGGGTTGGGCCTCATATATTACATATATGAGGGTGGGTAATGAGAGGGGTGGGGGGTTGGTTCCTTTAGTAAACCTATTTGGACTTATTCTTCTTATTTAATTAACCCCGATGTATGTTGTGAGACGATCCGGCTTGGTAGGTTTTTCTTTGTAATTGTATTTGTTTTGATATCAATCAATAGAGAGTAGTGGATTTCATATTTATGTGCGAGTTTAATTTTAGTATTAAATAAAAGAGAGAGAAAAAGAAGAAAAAGATTGGGATTCAATATCCAAAGTGATGTGTATCGAGTTGTGATACAAGTTGGTAGTGTATATAGTAGTTTACTAGTTTATTTTATTGTTTATTTAGTTTTGATGTAACAAGCCGGATCGGATCACGTGAGTCACTTTCAATATTCCCATTCCATACCTTTACACCTGGCCCCATTACAACCCGTTTTAAGACCTCTTGATTTGTATTTGTGTTAAAGCATGAATAGGTGGAAATTTGATGGCTGTACAAGCGTATGCGAGGAGAATAGGGTATTATTGGAAAATATGGAATGATCACCGATAAGAAGGTTAATGAGTGATGGTGTGTTATGTGTGAATAAAAACCGAAAGCATGTTAAGGTTGACTAAAATTCTATGTTTTAAATATAATACTATGTAATACTAATGCGAACCTCTAATAATGAGGGAATAGGGTATGATTGGGGACTTTGACTGAATCGGGCTTGTGGTTGTTTGGTGGTTGTGATTTGAAAGCAATTGTAGTTCTAAGTGTTGCATGGGGGCAAGCAACGGTTAAGTGTGGGAATGTGACGAGTGACCCATAGGGAAATTCTTAATTGAACTAAAAGATATACATATACTTACGAGAGTAAGTTAATTTCATGGAATACGATAACTACCGTTGTTCGGGTAATTGCAGGTTTGAGGAGTTAAAGGAGGACGTTACGAGATCATGGGCGAAAACGGTGAAGAAATCGAAGCTAAAATGAGAGAGTTATAAAGAAAACAAGAAACTGGAAAAAAGCTCCACCGTGGTCCATGGTGCACACCGTGGACCACGGTCCAACTTGAACAAATGATCCAGAACCCACCGTACCATGGCAGTTTGTGGTGACTGTGGCCTGGACCGTGGCCCACGGTCCGATCGTAATTGATGGACGCCTTGTTCTTTATTAGGCCGTTTTGGCTTTCTTTTCAATTATCTTTTTCAATCATAAACAATTGGGGGACGAGTTTGGGGAGTCTAGAACATTATCTTCGGTGTTGGTAAACATTATTTGATGCTTTTGATTCGTTTGATTAAGACGTTAGATGCTATGTTGATCAATAAAGCCTTGATTGGCTAATTTCCTTAGTGTTTCTCTTGAGTGTAAGGTTAATTACAATGCACTTATTGTTAATTATTCTTGACATTGGATTGATTATCTAATTATTTATGTTAGTATAATCATGATGTTTATGTGATTGTTTGTAAATTGTCCATATCATTTAAACCTAATTGCGATCTATATGTTGGTGTCGTTGACAATTGAGATTTAGTAGAAGGAATTAGGGTTAAACATATTGATTGATTACTAAGTAACAACATCGCGTTCTAAGAATCCAAGTACTTAGTTCTTGATTAAATACAAACAATTATATCTACACAAAACCAAGATAGTATGGTTATCCATTGAATGTTAACATAAGTGTTGAGTGATAACCCGAACCCCGAGAGAAATGCTCGTTTAATCAATTGTTTGCAACTTTCGTTTATTTTATTTAGTTTATCAAATCAAATAAGACCAACTTGAGAATTACTTTTTTGTCATTTATATTTATATTAGTTAATTGTTGAGCTACTTTATTAACACATATTCCACAAACTCCTCGTGTTCGATACCCACTTACCGCTATCTAGTTAGTTGTATTTGGTTTATGTTTGGGTGAGTCTTCGACCTCACGTCAATCGGTACTGACTATTCTTTTGTTTTGCAAAACTGATGGCCCTGAAATTTGAAAAGCGACACATTATGTGTGCCCGATTGGAGGTGGACGATGAAAATAGGGAGTTGGAGCTCATAATCAACTTTCTACATAACTCCAATCTACGGATGGCACTTACAGAAAATCCAACCATATACTCATCACCGATTTCTGGGGTTCTGCTACTTATGTTAATGACATAAATGGAAAAAGAATTGAAGCATCCATTTTAAATCAAGATATTGAGGTGAATGAAGCATCAATCAGAGAAGCACTACAACTCAATGACAATCATGAGGTGCTATCTCTTTATTCGGTTCCAAGACTTCTGCGAATATTTCAGAAAATGATGGGATATCAAGGAGGTGTGAATAAAAGATAATTTCAGAAGGGAAGCTTTCTTCTAATCTAAAGATTCTTGATACATCATGTTATCCAATCCTTATCTCCGAGAAGAGGAACTTGGACTTTATTAAGCAGGGAGCTTGCCACAATGACAGTAGCTATCCTATATCAGCAACCATTTAATTTTTCAAGATTTATTTTCAATGGTTTGGTGTCAAATGCTGAAAAGGAAGTAAAACAAAGATTTCTTATGTACCCAAGATTCCTTCAAATACTCATCAATAGGTCTCTGCAGAATCTACAGTTGACAGAAGAAGTCCTTAGACTGCAAGATCCAAACATTTGTCAAGGATCAAGGACGCAAGGAGTAAGTTCAATGACAATGCAGAATGGGATGTTCTTCCTTGGTTGCTTGTTCCTGAAATTGGAGTGATTGATGTACCCCTTACTCCTGGACACAGTGAAGATGATGAAGAAGATGGAAATGATGAAGGTCCTAATGATGATGATAATCAGGATGATGGAAATGATGGTGCTAATGTTGAGCAAATAGTTGAACCAATTGCAAATGAGGCCCAATATGCTGATGGAGTGGGGCATGATTTTTAAGTAAATGAACCCGCTCTTCAACTAGTTGATAATGAAGAAGTTGTGTTTGTAGGTCCTGAATCAGATGTTCATATGGAGAATGAGGAAGGTGAAAGTGGACCAACAAATAAGGTTAATAAAACTGTTGTGGGTTCTAGTGAAAAGGTGAGTGGGCACATAGATGATGATAACTTTATAGCCAATGTGGTCTCTACCATAACTGAAACTATCCAGAAAATCACACCACCAGATTCCCCGAATCTAGTGGAAGACATCCACGACACTGACTCTTTTGGATCCGAACCTACTCATGACAATATTGCCTCCTCCCCGGCCACCACAGAACCAATACATTCCTGTCCTGAACCGATTCAAGACACCACATGTAACGCCCGTTAATTCCGGTTTCAAGAATTAAGGATTGTAGAGTATGTATAATTCTCGGGATTTATCCGACGTTCCTCAGAAGCCTTTACGTCATCCCGGTACGTCTCATCGCTTAACATTTCCTCCAAGTTGCATTATTATTATTTTTCGGGGGCTAGAATGAAAAAGTTTTATGATATAACACTAAACAAAAAACCTAAACCCTAGTTACAGCAGCTGCTGCGATCGGACCGGAGCACAGCCCCCCTCCCTTCCTTGCTTTGACTTTTTGATCGATTCCAAGCTCCTAGAAGTAGTTCAAGGTATGTACAACAATCCCCAACACTCTTTTTGTTCACCCCTAATCGTTTTGATGCTCAATTTTGCCGAAACTTTTCGTTGGACAGATTTTCGGCCAAGGTGTAATTGACCCACTTCCCGTGGATAAAAATTAGAGTTTCCGGTGTAGAAAGATTCACAGGTATGGCATTTACATCATATTAAAATTTCGTGGTCATTGGAGATGTTTAGGTCGGTCAATCGATTTTAGTTCGAAAACTAGGGTTTATCTGCTGTAGTTTTACAAATTGTTGAGTTTGATGCGTTAATTGATCGGGTGACCGACCGAATCAGTTTGTACCGCCCTAGGGGGGGTTTATGGGCTGTGGAAAAATTATTTTTTTGATGCTCGGGGCTGTTGTGATTAGTGCTTCGTCAATCGAGTCGGTAGTGCGCGAATTTTCGTTTAAATGTTAAAGTAAGAGTTGTAAAAAGGAACCGGCAACCCTATCTACTCGGGTGACATAATCTTGATGAATGAAAAGATTTAAAATGGAATTTGTTCCATTTGGGGCTGATTCGTTTAACAAATGGTTTTAAGGTTTATTACACGCGCATTCGACCCGATTTGATTACCCTTGGGCCAAGTTGTTGGGCCTTGGGCCAAAGTGTTGGGCTTGAACGGCCCATTAGGCAAGAGTGTTCTTATGGTCTAGTTTAGTAACGTGTTGTGTATAATTTACAGGTCCTTGCTTGTGATTGTGCACTTAGGGATTTCCTAGCTCGTTGCAGGTGTTCGATTGATTTCAGGTGAGTTCATGATGCCCTTTTTACTCTTTTTACTTTTGGGTTAGCATGCACACCTAAGTGTTTTCTTACATGATGAAATGTTTTTAAACGAATTTATATAGGCTTGCTAGCATATGGTAGGCCTTGGGATGTTAAATATATATATATATATATACACACACATTATTGCTTGGCCTATATTTGGCGATGTTGTAGTCGTTTCGACTTCTGATGTTGTGTATGCCTACTTCGTGATTGCATGCACTGATGTTACGTGTTTGGGTTGTACGTTTGCTCGACCCTGATGTTATACGTGGATGTTATATATATACTGTTATATATATAGAGATGTAATTGAAAGGATGTTTACATATACATTTTGTATATGTATGTATGAGGATGTTTAGTTTTCGGTAATGATGATTTGATGGATGCACCCTTTTACTTTTTAAAACTTTTGGTATGACTATCATAACTATTACTATTGATATTATTTACTTAAAACTTGAACTCATTCAGCTCAAGCTGACTTTGTGTGCTTGTTAGTGTGAGTTTCAGGTTAGGAAGAGAATGCCTTATCGCTTGGACGTGTACGAAGCTACTTGGACGGTGAAGGGCATACGGGAATTGAAGTTTTACTATTAAACATTTATTTTTAAAAGTTTTTATTTAAAGATAACTATGTTGATTTTGGGCAAAATTCCCGGGTTTTGGGAACTTATTTTATTATTTATGTTTTCTGCTGAATTATACTCTGAATTGCTTATTTTAATGAAAATAATTGTTTTTAAGTTTAATTATTTTACAAGTGTTTTGAATGAATACCAACTGTGGGGTTCCCGGGGTTCGGGGCCTTACACCACATTCCCAACTCCACCGATATCACCAATCCAAGAACCAATCACTTCATCACCACCAAAACAATCTACCCAAGAGACACATATTCCTACTCCACCAACCTCACCTCTATTTGTTCCTATTCGATTCTCATCACCTGTTCACACTACACCTGTATCTTACTTGATTCCTTCACCTGAACCCTATTCTGAACCAGATTTCAAACACATCCAAGAAACACCACCCTCCAGTCCAAATATCTATGACCTCATTTCGAAAAATGCAGAATTGGAGTTCCAGAACATCATGCTTAAGGACAAAAATGCATTTCTGGAAAGAAAGAATGTGACCCTGGAGCAAGCTCTGCAATATGCACTACAACGGATTCAAACCCTGGAGCAGGCTGAGGTTGAGAAGACCTCAGATGCACCAAAACAGGGGGAGAATGTCCAACAAGAAGCAGATGCTCTAAAATGCTTAAATGAACAATATGATGAGGCCAGTGAAGAAGAAACTGAAGTGGGGACATCCAATGCTCTTGAGATGATTAATGAAGAATATGTGGAAAATGCATTGGATAAGGGGGAGTCAGAAAAGGAAGAAGAAACTCAAGAGCAGTGATGTGCTAAAAGTAGTTTAATAACTATTAACTAATTTAACTAAAATAAACACTAAGTAATACTCTAGACTCTCTAAAACTCAACTAAACTACTAACCGGCAATTGAAGCAATCGACTCTAGTAAAGCTAAGTAAGTCTGGATATCGAACCCACAAGATTCTCTAAATTACGTTTATTAACTAATTAGACTGAACTACAGACATGACTTATTAATTTATATTTGTTTAGGGGGGGTATTTAAATACTAATTTAATACTATAATTAAAAACTAATTAAGAAAACAAGTAATTTAAACGAAAGCAAAAGTTTGTTTATTTAAAATAAGACGATGATGAGAAAACTACCTAGGCTAGAATCCCCTATATTTCAGTTATGAATTAACCGGGAAAATATTTAGTAATGGACTGGGATCGTAAAATAGACACTTAAAAGAAAACCCGGGCAAGACCCCTGACCCTTCTCAAGAGACACCTATGGGTTTCTAATAAGTTTTAACGCACACCGGTATTAAAAATCAAGTTCCCTTACGGTCACCTAATTAATTATGACTTAGTTCCTTTATACGAAATCCTACCTTACAGCGCAGAAATCAAAGGCAATTTAATATTTTTAATTGATTCAATAGACAATAATAAATAATCAACCCTAGACGGACTCCTTACGAAGAACTAAATCTAGCAAGATTAAATAATAAAGATCTATCAATAACCTAGCACTTTACAGATTTTAGGTTAGCAGCACACTTAAGTTTATTTGACAATATTATTCCTATGATCTTAACGCGAAATCAAATCATAAAATAATCAAAAACACAAAGTAATTGATCTAATAGCAACCTATCATATGAACAACAATAATCAAGGAAACTATGGAATAAAACTAATCAAACAATCCTAAGAATCCATACACATCAATTTAATATAAATAAATCTTTTACTAAACCATAAAAACCATAACGATAAATAATCCCAAGTTAAATCAAAACGTCAAAGTAGGTTCATCATAAGCCTAGGCGGTCTAAGGGTTTAGCCAACTACCATACTCAAGAACAAAAGAAAGTAAATAGGTTCAAACAATAAATTCATGACGAAAATAATAAATTCAAACCGAATAATAAGAATGTTTGGATGAGTAGGTGCTGAACCCGAACGCTTTCCACTTAAACCAAAATACTTTTTTCTCCTTGCGGTTGACCTCTGTTGCTAAATTCTGTCTCCCAAAACCTGCTGACTTTTTTTTTATTTTGCGTCTCCCTTCAAACATATATATATATATATATATATATGGGTAAGGATCCTAAGAGAACCATTGGCAAATTGAGAACTTTAAGAACTATTTTGGACCACTAAAAAAACCATCTAAAAAAATATTAAAAAATTATAAAACAAACAAAACCGAAAATTTTAAAAAAGTAAAAAAACCAAAATTCTTATATTTCATTCCGGCTTCATTAAAAAATAAAAAAAATAAAAATAAAAATAAAACCGAAATTTTTTTTTCTTTTTAATTCGTATTATACCTATACACATATGTATACTTTCATTTAATCTCTAGTTACGTAATATACACATATGTACATTATCATTTACCTTAAATTATACATATGTGTATAGGAAAAAAATATGTGTTTACATATTATACATATATGTATAATAAAAAAACCGATTTTTTTTTCTTTTTAATTCGTATTATACCTATACACATATGTATACTTTCATTTAATCTCTAGTTATGTAATGGACACATTTATCATTTACCTTAAATTATACATATGTGTATAGGAAAAAAAACATGTGTGTACATATGTGTACATATTATACATATATGTATATGTATAATTTAGCTAAACCGAGAATTTTTTTTTTTACATTTTTTTTTCTAGAAACCGGGATGATAAATAAGAACTTTGGTTTTATTACTTTTTTTATTTTTGTGTTTTTTTTTGTTTTATGATTTTTTTTATTTTTGGGTTTTTTGTGATCCAAAATGGTTCTCATAGTTCTCAATTCCCAAAAAGTTCTCACATGATCCTGATCCATATATATATATACATATATATATATATATATATATATCTCACCTTGTCTAGCGTGTGCTTCAAGAAAAATAATTACTGACTTCCTATTTTTTTCTTCTTGTGATCCCGTAAAATACCCAGTGGGCCAATAATTGACCTTAATATCAAACAAAAATAACTAGTTAGTTTTATTACTTGTTATTCATATAGATATATGCTAATTTTAAAACAAAATCAGAATATGCAATAATGAAGTCCACGAGAATTTTGCCAATCAAAAGAATTGATTTTACTTTTTATTATTTTTTATTTATTCAAGCGTATATATCTCAAAATTTGAACTTGTTAAAACAAAATAATAGAGCTTAATAATTGGATTTAAATTCGTATGAGCTCTAATTGATAATTAACGCAACTTTACTTTTTTTCCACTCTTATTTTAATCATTTTAGCTCTTGTCATTGAAACTAATAAAATTTAGATATGAGCCAACTATGAGTAATATTAAATGAATACTAACTCATAACCAATTCAAAGTGTGAGAAATATTAATAAAAAGTATATCTAATTTAGCTCATATCAAATATCCTCACACTTACCTTTTTTCGTCCCTGAAAAAGTTTATTTGCAATGGGATCAGAATCGGAGAAATGCGGTTGTAAAAACATTTTAGGTTATCTTAAAATTTAGAACGCAAAAACTGCAATCACCGATATTGTTGTCCACTTAAACCCATGTCTTTGTTTTTACCGGGACAAATAAGATCCGACTATTATTATTATTATTATTATTATGTTTATATAATCTAGTGGAACCCACAGTCAAGACCCGTTTTATTTTATATTTTACCGGATGAAGCCACCCCAATTTGACTTAAACCTCATAAATAGCATATTAAAACTTTGTTGCACATTGTTTTACGAATAGCTAAGACGATTAAGGATATTGTTTATCTACCTAAGTTTAAGCATCAAAGTCTACCAAGAAGCCATTAGATACGATTAAGGTTCAATTATTCAACTAACTAGCTAGTGATCCCCACTACATGACATACCCCCGTTATCAAGCAACACCCCAAAGTCCATCTCCATAGGTGAGTATGCACGAATTCATCTGTAGGACTTACATATGACGTGTACCGTGTGGTCCGTTTCTTAATGGTAATGAGACGCGAGCACAGGGACCCCATATGACTAACAGCGTGTATGATCAAGTCAGTAGTGAATTTGTACTTTTAAAGCACTTTGTGATCATGTTTAATGACATATAATTTGGGAGATAAACTGCGGGTTTGCTCTTTTTAGGCTTTTTAAATATCCATAAATCCACTTAGAAAATATGAATACCCAGATGAATAACTGCATACAGACCCTTGGTCTCCGAACCCTAGAGCATCCCATCAATACAGGATTTTAGGCTATAAAATCATACGCCTATGAAGTGTTAACCACTAAAACTAGAAGTGCAAGTTTTAAGTTTATATCACCGGCTACACGGCATACTCTAACGTTAAACATACCCAAGCATCGTATGATAACGTATTCAGATTTCTTTAAAATTCATAACTTTCTACAATCAAACTAAAAATGAGGCTTGAGTATGGCCCGACCTTTCATCTCGTATTTTATACAGACTTAACATGTTTCCCACTAAAAATCATATTTTTATCGTTTTAAAACAACTATCAAACCGTCCTTTCATTCTCAAGGCTGAGCCTACCGATACATCCCAAGTTAAGTGCGTGTTCTTTAATTATATCTTATTAGTAGTAGTTTAAAAACCGATTCCCGATAAGTATCCTCATCTCCCATTCAAAACTTTTTTCAATTTTTTTAACTATTTTTTTTAATATAATTAAAAACTAAAACGAAAAAACATATGTATTCTCATCCCCAGACTTAAAATTTGCATTCTCCTCAATGCAGAGACGGAAACACGACACAAAAATTTAAAACAAACAAAACCTAAAAAAATACAAAAATAAATAAATGCAAAACAAAGCTAAAAATTAAAAACTAAAAATATAAAAACAAAGTAAAAAGGAAAAGACTTAGCTGGTAGTATGCGCATGAAGTATGACGCTAAAGTCCACTTCCATAAATGCCCTCCATCTCCGAACGTGCTCCACAACCAGTATCTCCTTTCTCTCGTACACGAACGGAACGGCAACAATACAAACACTATCTAAACATATATCTTATCAACTTGATAGATTTAGTCATTCAAAGTATATAACCAGACCAGCCAACCCTAAACAATATATAATATGAAAGCAGCAAATGAATAATCATAAAAGTATACGGCTCATGCTGCTCCATCCCCACACTTGAATTTTTCATAATACTTCAAGGGGATCTTTTATCTCACACTATCTTCCTTCAAAACTTTCAAAACTTAAAAACTACAAAAAACTACGTTAGTGACTCAAAGAAAAATAAAAATAAAATAGATATAAAAATAGGAAAAAATATACAAACTCTGCACTAGAGTTTTCACTCAAGATCCAAGTGTGACAATTTAGTGCGATGGATCGAGAGGAGTTTCCTCCATCTCGATTGATTCCTTCGGTCCTCCAAGATAGTGCTATAAGCGATGACCAATCACCTTCCAAGATGTTCCATTATCCGGATTCTCCAACTCTACTACTCCATACGGAAAAGCATCTTTCACAAAGTACGGTCCTGTCCACTTCGATCTTAACTTTCCTACAAACAACTTCAAACGAGAGTTAAATAATAATACCTTATCGCCTTTATTGAACTCCTTGCCGCCTTTCAAACGCCGATCGTGTAGAGATTTCATCTTTACTTTGACGTTCAATGATCAGGAATATGCTGCATCCCGAAGTTCTTCCAACTCATGAATCTGAAAGCACCTTTTCCTCGCGGCCTCGGTAAGATCGACATTCATCGTCTTCAATGCCCAATAAGCACGATGCTCCAACTCACCCGGAAGATGACAAGACTTACCGTAAACAAGCATAAACGGTGTAGTACCCAACGGAGTCTTGTACGCGGTTCGAAATGCCCACAACGCATCATCTAAATTTTCCGACCAATCTTTCTGACTAACCCCAACCGTCTTCTCCAAAATTCTCTTCACCCCTCGATTTGCATTCTCGACTTGACCGTTCGTTTGAAGGTGATAGGCAGTAGAGGTACGATGAGTAACCCCTTAACGAGCCAACGCTTTCTCCATGACGGAATTACAAAAATGGGTGCCCTGATCACTAACAATAGCTCTCGGAGTACCGAAACGAGTAAACAACTTCTTCAGGAACCTCACAACAACCCGTGCATCATTTGTGGCCAACGCTTGGGCTTCCACCCATTTCGACACATAATCAATAGCCACCAAAATATACTTATTACCATTCGACGTGGGAAACAGTCCCATGAAGTCGATGCCCCAAACATCAAAGATTTCAAGAATTTGTATGGGGTTTCGAGGCATCTCATTCTTGGAAGAAATATGACCTGGCACGCATCACAAAGCTTCACAAACTCTTCAGCATCTTTAACAACTATAAGCCAATAGAACCCACTATCAAACACCTTCTGCGCGGTAGCATGCGCACCATGATGACCTCCAGTCAACCCCTCATGAACATGTTTGAGAATATCCCAACCTTCCTCTTTCGTCACACATCTCCTCAAAATCCGATCACCGCCAATCTTAAACAAAAACGGATCATCCCACACATACCTATTCACATCCCGAAAGAACTTGCTATTTTGTTGTGTAGTCATACCCTCCAACACAATATTCTTCGCCAAATAATTAGCAAAATCAGTAAACCATGGCATACCTTGCTTTTCAGCTGCAACAAAATCGATCGACTCATGAGGGAATGTATCTCCAATCTCTTCCTCACGCAACTCTTCTCTCCTCGGGTCCTCTAAACGGGATAGTTGATCAGCCGCTACGTTTCCCGCACCCGTCTTATCTTTGATCTCGATGTTAAACTCGGAAAGTAGAAGAATCCACCGTATAAGACGAGGCTTCGCGTCTTTCTTCTGAAAGAGGAAACGCAAGGCCGCATGATCGGTAAAAACGGTGGTCTTCAAAAGTACGAGATACTAGCGGAACTTATCGAATGCAAACACAACAGCTAAAAGTTCCTTCTCGGTGGTGGTGTAGTTCTCTTGAGCATCGTTCAACGTCTTGCTAACATAATATATGGGGTGAAAATGTTTATCTCGTCTTTGCCCCAAAACCGCTCCAACCGCATAGTCACTAGCATCACATATAAGCTCAAACGGCAAGCTCCAATTGGAATAACAAAGAATGGGAGCACTTACGAGCTTCTCTTTCAAAAACATGAACGCCTTCACACACTCATCTTCAAAAGCAAAAGGCACATCTTTCTCGAGGAGTCGGGTCATCGAGCGGCTGATTTTTTAAAAGTCTTTGATAAACCGCCGATAGAATCCCGCATGAACCAAGAAACTCCTAATCGCTTTCACATTCGTTAGTGGAGGAAGTCTACTTATAGTATCAATCTTTGCCCGATCCACCTCAATACCATCTCTCGAGATCTTATGTCCCAACACGATCCTTTCCGTCGCCATAAAATGGCATTTTTCCTAATTTAGCATCAACTTCGTTTCAATACACCTCTTCAACATCTTCTCAAGATTAGCCAAACAATGATCGAAAGAATTACCATAAACCGAAAAATCGTCCATAAGCACCTCCATGAATGTCTCTATCATATCCTGAAAGATGGCCACCATACAACGCTGAAAGGAAGCCGGAGCATTACATAGTCCAAACTGCATGCGACGGTACGCAAACGTGCCATAGGGACATGTAAAAGTCTTCTTCTCCTGGTCTTCCGGTGCAATGGGAATTTGAAAATATCCCAAAAAACCAACAAGAAAACAATAAAACTGCTGACCTGCCAAACGCTCTAACATCTGATCAATAAACAGCATTGGGAAATGGTCCTTCCGAGTGGCATCATTCAATCGCCGATAAACAATACATACTCGCCAACCGGTAACCGTATGCGAAGGGATAAGCTCATTCTTCTCGTTCATCACTACGGTCATACCTCCTTTCTTTGGGACAACTTGGGTCGGGCTCACCCATGGAGAGTCGGAAATCAGATCCCGGCACCCATCAACTTTAATACCTCCTTCTTCACCACCTCTTTCATATTTGGATTAAGGCGCCTTTGTAGTTGCACCACCGGTTTGTACTCATCTTCCATTAGAATCCAATGCGTGCAATAAGTGAGGTAAATACCTTGAATATCAGAAAGTCTCCATGCAATCATCCCCTTATGCAACTTCAAAACGCCTATCAGCTTCGACTTCTCTTCTTCCGTCAACTTGGAAGACACAATAACGGGCAAGTTTGAGCCCTCATCGAGATACGCATACTCCAAGTGTGACGGGAGCACTTTCAGCTCCACCGGGGCGGGTTTCTCCATGGAATCCACCTCACTCTCACAACTAATCTCATTTACCTCTATAATCTCGGGCAAACCCGAAATCTCAACCACCTCATCACAAACCGAATCGTTCTCACACGACTCATCCTCACCCAAATCATCACAATCAACCAAACCATTACTTCCCACAAGATCCACACCACAAATATAATCGAAACAGCTATCCACACCTGCAATAAAAGAGTTAATGAAATAAACTGTAACGCCCGTTAATTCCGGTTTCAAGAATTAAAGCTTGTAGAGTATGTATAATTCTCGGGATTTATCCGACGTTTCTCGGAAGCCTTTGCGTCATCTCGGTACGTTAAACCATTTAACTTTCCTTCCATTTTGCCTTACACTTCAATTTGGAGGGACTTGGATGTAACTTTTGTTTTTATATCATAAAACAAAACAAACCCTAACCCTAACTCCTACCAGCAGCCGACCGCAGCAGCTACAGCCCTCCCACCTCGTTTTCCGTGCAGCTCCAGCCGATTTCCAGCCCTCCCGAGTCTAATTCAAGGTCGGTATTAAGTTTCTACAACTCTTTTACAGCTTAATTGATCATATTAACGCGTTTATTGGTCGTTAAGATTGACTTTTGATGATAACAGCTTGCTGACAGATTCGTATACATTTATTGTAAGGTCTGTAATGCGATGTTAATCTACTATTTTTAATCAATTCTTGATTCCATGATGTTCTACTTTGAGTCTAGTTTCCAGAAAGGTATAATACGTAATTTTTGGACGAGATTTGAATGGTTTTTATGATTTTATAAAATAGAGTGTCAAAGCTGACGCGGGATGTCGGATTCTGGTCTGTCTTCCCGACGTCATAACCTTTTTTAGACAGGTCCAAATTGGTTGGTTCTACTTCTGGAAGTTAGTATTTTGAGTTAGGAACCAAACCCAATTGGAATCGTTTAATTTGGTTCAGTAATGAATTTTATAAAAATAAAACCATTTTGTTGCGCGCTGAAATAGCTACACATACCTTTCTGTGTTGGAAGAATTTTTATGATTTTTGTGTTCACTAGAAAAATATAATAAAAATATTTTTATAAACTTAATATATATATGCAACACTGGTAAAAATTTGATAATCTAATTCCATGGTTTTCCTATTTAATAAAATACATCTTTGCATGCTAAAATCTGCATGTTATATTCGTTATTGATCGATAAGTTCGTTTTAGGCTTAACCGGTGGCTGCCCTTTCTCGCATCTTTCGGGGCTGTTATAATTGAAGTTCGTACTTCGTCATCTTCTTAGGTATGTCACTTACAACATACTAAAATTTCATGGTCAATGGAGGTGTTTAGGTCGGTCAAACGATTTTAGTTCGAAAACTAGGGTTTATCGGGTGTAGGATTGGCAATTGTTGAGCTTGATGCGTTAAACGATCGGATGACCGACCGAATCAGTTTGTACAGCCCTAGGGGGGATTTAAGGGCTGTGGGAAAATTATATTTTTGATACTCGGGGCTGTTTGGTTGGTGATTGGTCAATCGAGTCGGCGGTGCGCGAATTTTCGTTCAAATGTTAAATTGAAAGTTGTAAAAAGAAACCGTCAACCCTATCAACTCGGGTGACATAATTATGATGTAAGAAAAGGTTAAGATGGGAATTTAGTCCATTTGGGGCTGATTCGTTTGACAATTGGTTTTAAGATTTATTACGCGCGTATTCGACTCGATTTGGTTACCGGCGGGTGAGTTGTGCATCATGGTTAGCCCCGGCCATATTCGTAGGGTGGATTTGGTTAGTTGAAAGGTTTAGGGGCTGAGGTAGAGTAATTGGGTTTGGGTTGGGCCTCGGCCCAAATGGTTGGGCCTTGGGCCAAGTTGTTGGGCCTTGGGCCAAGTGTTGGGCCTTCGGCCAAAGTGTTGGGCTTGGGCGGCCCATTAGGCAAGAGTGTTCTTTCAGTCTAGCTTAGTAACGCGTTGTGTATAATTTTACAGGCCCTTACTTGTGATTGTGCACTTAGGGATTTATTAGCTCGTTGCAGGTATTCGATTGATTTCAAGTGAGTTCATGATGCCCCTTTTTACTCTTTTTACGTTTTGGGCTAGCATACACACCGAAATCCAATCTTATACGATTTTACCCGTTACAACTATTTGAATGGTACTACATGGTCTCACTCGTGATGGTGCATTTTGAAAGTTATATTTGAATTATTTTATATACTTTAGGATATTTTAGACTCGTTTATGGTCTTGTATCCTTTAAGGTTACATACATTATTAATGGTCTAGACTGGAGGATGTTAGTAGACTTGGTAGTAATTGAATAGGAGTAGACCTATTTACTTAGTTCCCGTATCGGATGGTATATATATATATATATGTATGTATGTATGTATGGAGGTATGTATGTATATATGGGTATGTGTTACCTTATAGCCTACGGTTGTGTGATGATATTTAGTTCCTCGTGACTAAGAATGATGTGAGTAGGCTTATTGATGTGTGTGTGCATGGTGATTCACGGCCGGGTCAAATATATTACTCGGGTTGTACCTGTGGTGAAGAGGCCCGTGTGACGTGATCATCATTTTGGCGGGTCAAATATATTACTCGGGTTTTAAAATCCCGTTGTGAAGAGGCCCGTTGGATGTTGAGCCGTGATCGGGTCAAATATATTACTCGGGTTGCACCCGTGGTGAAAAGGCCCGTATCACGTGCTTGGATGTGTGAGCAGGGATCGGGTCAAATATATTACTCGGGTTGTACCCGTGGTGGAGAGGCCCATATCTCGTGCTCGGATGTGTAAGTTGTGACCGAGTCAAATATATTACTCGGGTTTGACTTGTGGTGGAGAGGCTCGTGTCACATGCTTAGGTCTTACCGCGTCCGGGTCAAATATATTACTCGAGTCTTGATTCGTGGTGGAGAGGCCCGTGTACGTGTGTTCGACGATGATTGTATTACTTGGTGAATTATATTATTTATTTTATTTTATTCTCTCTATTGTTTATAACTATAGTTTTGAAATAAAGTATGAATTATTGTTTACGAAAACTTGAACTCACTCAGCTCAAGCTGACTTTGTGTGTATGTTAGATGGTATCAGATCCAGGGCCGGACCGGTGGTGCCAGGTCCCGCGAGGACGCTGGACCCCCAAGGGGGGTGGATTGTGACATCCCACATCGGTTGGGGAGGAGAACTAAGCCTTCTTTATAAGGAGGTGGATACCTTCCCCATCATAACGCGTTTTGGGCACTTAATGGTAGTGGATGAGAGGAGTACTCCACAGTTAAGCATGCACAGGTGGGAGTAGTATCAGGATGGGTGACCTCCTGGGAAGTCTTCACTTGGGCAACCAAAAGCAAATCCGTGAGGTGATGGTGGTATGTCCCGGCCAAAGCGGACAATATTATGGTGCTGCGGTAGCTGGGCTGTTACATAAACCGAGTGGCATGGACCACTGAAATCATCTTGATCACTTAGGTGCCTCATCGACCTCGCAACATCGTAAGTAACATTCTCATCACCAACCCGAAGTGTGATCTTCCCATCTTACCCATCGATAAGCGCCTTTGCGGTATGTAAGAACGGACAACCAAGAATGATGGGGACCTTCTCATCGGCCTCCATGTCGAGCACCACAAAATCCACCGAGAACACAAACTTGTCAACCTTCACTAGCAAATTCTCGATAATACCTCGTGGATATTTAACCGAACGATCGGCCAACAATGAAGACATGCGAGTCGGTGTAAGCTTTCCTAACTCCAACTTCTTGTACAAAGAATACGGCATCAAATTTATATTCGCCCCCAAATCCGCCAATGCATGGTTCATCTCATCTCTATCAAACAAACATGGAATCGTAAACACACCCGGATCCGACAACTTCTCAGGCACGCGGTTCAACACTACCGCTGAACAATCTCCCATAAGGGGAATCGATGACACCTCCCCCAACCTTTCCTTTCTCTTCAGCAGGTCCTTCAAAAAATTTGCGTATTTCGGCATGTGTTAGAGGGCTTCAATGAACGGGAGATTAATCTTCAATTGTCGGAACATGTCAAGAAAGTTCCCATACTCCCGTGTGTATTTCTGATGTTTTAAGCGAGCGGGATATGGGACACGAGAGTGATAAATCACAGGTGATGGCCGGATTTCCACCGGATTCTTCTCCACTGGCGGTGCAACTGGTGCGGTGTTCTGCACTTTTCCCAGTACTTTCATCTTGATCTCTTCATCCATCACCTCCTCATCTTCAACTTCAACCTCATTCCTTCTTACCTCGGGACCTAAAATCCTGCCGCTACGAGTAGTTATTGCTTTTAGTTGAGCGGCCGGATTCTACTGAGTAGAACCTGAAAACTGTCCTGGGGGCCTCTCAGCCAATCGTCGAACAATATCGCCAATGGACCTTTGCATGTCGAGTAGAGCCGATTGTTGATTCTTAAAAAGCAGGTCATGATCGGCAAGAGTCTTTTAAGTAACTTGGTCTCTAGTAACAATTTGCTACATCATCTCGTCCAACTTCTTACTCAGATCTGGCCCATTATTCGAATTTTGACCATTAGAACCTTCATTGTTATGTTGTCCCTGATTTCGGTTATAGGGAGCTTGGAAACCAGGTGGCCCACCGGCCGGATACCAATTCAAGTTACCTTGCCCTTGATTCTGATTCTTGTAGTTGTTCCAGTTCTGATTGTTGTTGTTGCAAGCATTAGGGAACCTATTCTGACCAGCCACAAAATCAACATCTTGATTATTCATCAACGGACACTCCAACGTACCATAACCACCCCTACACATGTCACACTTATCCACCTTCTTCTGTAATTTCTTTATCTCTCGGGTGAGACTCTCCAAAGCAGCAGCCATACCAGTATCCAGATTAACCTGGTGTACATCTCGAGAAGATGAGGATGTACTGGTGACAGGATTGGAATTCCCGCCTCGTGGCTTCTTCGCGTAACCTGATTACGCAAAACTTTCAAACATCTCGTTACACTCGGTCACATTCTTCTTGTCCGTCAGATTACCTCCAGCAGCTGTGTCAAACCTCGCTTGAGCCTCATAAGTAAGCCCTTTGTAAAACTTCTCAACAAGGGCCCAAGGTGTGAGACCATGTTGTGAACAACAGGATAGCAGATTCTGAAAGCGCTCCTAAGCTTGGTAATATGGCTCATCCGGCTCCATGTGAAAGGATTGGATCTGATCACGGAGGCGAGAAGCCTTGGCAAGGGGAAAGTACTTCTTGATGAATGCATTGCAAAGCGCCTCCAAAGTAGTGAATGCTCCAACAGGTTGTGAATCTAGCCAAGTGGCGACACGACCCGAAAGTGTAAACGGGAACAAAGGAAGGAAGATCGCATCCTCATTAGCACCTTGAAAATTAAACATTTTGAACACACGAGTCATACGGTTGATGTATGCCAGTACATCTTCATCTTCACGGCCATGGAATTGGTGGTGTTGGGTGATGTTGGTCATGATGCAGGATGGAATCTGCCTTGAGTTAGGGTTATCAATCTCGGGAGCGATAATGGGTGAGTAATATCCATGGAACCCTTCAAAAGCTTGCTAGTACACGGTGCTGTTATTTTAGGCTATATGGTTAACTGGGATGGTTCTGGGACTCGGTGGTGGTGAACTTGCGGGTGATGAATTGGGTTTGATATCTATGGTGATCGGTTGCTTTTCTGACGATGACGAACTTGCCTCGAATTTCAACGGAGTAGGTCCAACGCAATCCAACGGCGGTACGTGCGAACGAAGATGTGGCATGTCCCTGAAAAACACACAAAACAAAATTGGTATACTCTAATAAAATACTCGAAAATAAAAAACTAAAAATAGAATAAAATAACTAACACTTAAAATTAGACACCTACGACTCAAAGCAATAAATAAAGCAAATAGCACGTATATACCAAGCAAGTCTAATCAAATTTAATAACGCAATCGCCAAGAGTCCCCGGCAACAGCGCCAAAAATTTGATGTGCTAAAAGTAGTATAATAATTATTAACTAATTTAACTAAAAATAAACACTAAGTAATACTCTAGACTCTCTAAAACGCGACTAAACTACTAACTGGCAAGTGAACCGATCGACTCTAGTAAAGCTAAGTAAGTTCGGATATCGAACCCACGAGACTCTCTAAATTACGTTTATTAGCTAATTAGACTCAACTACAGACACGACTTATTAATTTATATTTGTTTGGGGGGGTTTATTTAAAATACTAATTTAATACTATAATTAAAAACTAATTAAGAAAACAAGTAATTTAAACGAAAGCAAAAGTTTGTTTATTTAAAATAAGACAATGATGAGAAAACTACATAGGCTAGAATCCCCTAAATTTCAGTTATGAATTAACCGGGAAAATATTTAGTTATTGACTAAGATCGTAAAATGGACACTTAAAAGAAAACCCGAGCAGGACCTCTAACCCTTCTCAAGAGACACATATGGGTTTCTAATACGTTTTAACACACACCAGTATTAACAATCAAGTTCCCTTACGGTCACCTAATTAATTATGACTTAGTTCCTTTATACGAAATCCTACCTTATAGCGCGGAAATCAAAGGCAATTTAATATATTTAATTGATTCAATAGACAATAATAAATAATCAACCCTAGATAGACTCCTTACGAAGAACTAAATCTAGCAAAATTAAATAATAAAGATCTATCAATAACCTAGCACTTTACAGATTTTAGGTTGGCAACACACTTAGGTTTATTTGACAATATTATTCCTATGATCTTATTGCGAAATCAAATCATAAAATAATCAAGAACACAAAGTAATTGATCTAATAGCAACCTATCATATGACAAACAATAATCAAGGAAACTATGGAATAAAACTCATCAAACAGTCCTAAGCATCCATACGCATCAATTTAATATAAATAAATCTTTTACTAAACCATAAAAACCATAACGATAAATAATCCCAAGTTAAATCAAAGCATCAAAGTAGGTTCATCATAAGCCTAGGCTGTCTAAGGGTTTAGCCAACAACCATACTCAAGAACAAAAGAAAGTAAATAGGTTCAAACAATAAATTCATGACAAAAATAATAAATTCAAACCGGATAATAAGAATGTTTGAATGAGTAGGTGTTGAACCCAGACGCTTTCCGCTTAAACCAAAATACTTTTTTCTCCTTGCGGTCGACCTCTGTTGCTAAATTCTGTCCCAAAACCTGCTGATTTTTTTTTGCGGCTCCCTCCAAACACATATATATATATATCACCTTGTCTAGCTTGTGCTTCAAGAAAAATAATTACTGACTTCCTATTTTTTTCTTCTTGTGAGCCCATAAAATAACCAATCAATGGGCCAATAATTGACCTTAATATCAAACAAAAATAACCAGTTAGTTTTATTATTTGTTATTCATATAGATATGATGTGTTGTAAAACACACGTATTTTCCGCACATTTTATCTACGTATTATATTATATTTTATATGTTTTAACTCGTTTTAGATAGTTTTTTTACATACATTTATTAATCTTGTAGGTTTTGGGTAAAAGAAAGGAAGAAACCGGGACTTTTCGAGCATTTTACGACCCTTTTACGCATACAAGTTCAAGACAAAGCTCAAGGCCCGGCCCGTATGCATCATGGAGGCCCAGATCTTACATTATAATATAATATATAAAAAATAAAAAAAACCCTAGGGCTGGAAGGAGGTTCCGATCGTAGGCAGCAAGGAAAAAAGAAAAGAAAAAAAGTTTTGTGGAGCTAAGGTTGGAGCTTGTGGCGGCTAGGGAAGGAAGATGACACAAGAATCAAGCCTCGGGATCATTCACCATCAGTTTTTACAGCCAAGGAGCAGCCCGGAAACATCCATATCCTTACATCTTTTTCATTGTTCATACACTTTGATTTTCTTGTTTAATTGTTGATTTGTTTTGCAATTCATTGAGAGATTGAATTGTTATTGAGTATTGTTGATCATTGGATGATTGTTAAGATGTTTGGTATGAGATTAATGATGTGTTTATTAATTGTTTGCTGCTGTCCAAAAATGATTCTCGGCTAAACTTGTTAGTTCTAACTAGGAATGATGATTCTTTTTAGTGTTTGATAGGTTTTATGGATTGTTTGATTGATAGACTTGAATTGCTATCGTAAAGTTTGATTTAGACATGAAATAGGTTGTGTTTAGTGACTGGAAATTATATCAATTTATTGCATAAACCCCGTGTGTTGATTGATTAGTTTTGTATTGATTGATCGGTGCATTGTTTGATTCTAGACTTGGTGTTTAGGGTTTGTTTGCGGTAGGAACAACCGTAGGGTTTTGTTGCATGGTTAATTGATTAAAGTACAGTGGTTAGACACCTTCTTTGAGACCGAGAGGTGATAAGAAGTTAGGGTTGTCTCATTGCCTTTGCATGCTAGAATAAGGATTGCGCGAGAGCGAGTTCGTTTCTTGTCAGGTTTAGGTGTTTGAGCGACTAGTTGATCTATTTTAGTTTAAGTTGAATTGTTCCTCTATCCTTGGTTGTGTAGTATTCATTGCCATTAGGGTCGAGTGTTGGTGAGACCGAGAGGTGATCTAGCATTAGGACACGTTAGCAATTATTTCCCGGTTTGGTCGTTTTAGCCGATTTTGAGTAGTTAGGGTTTATTGAGTGAGACCGAGAGGTAATCCAGTGAGCTCGAGCGATCCTTAGTCGTGTCATCTTTAGGGACCGGTGTCTTGAAGTCATCCAATCCATTAGCTTGTTAGGCCTACAATTTGATTCAGACCTAAGTAGACGTTTTTCTCCATCCTAAGTTAACACAGTTAGTTTGTCGTTAAGTTTTCTATTTTTGGTAAGTTTTGTTAGTTAGTCCAGTTAGTTCAGTTAAGTTAAAAGAAATCAAAAACCAATATAAAATTATTCTAAGGTAGGTCTTGTCTAGGGTAAGTAATCGTTAGCGTCTTACGTGTCCACGTGTTCGATACTCGGACTTCCTAGGTCTATACTACTTGCGATCGGTACACTTGCCGGTTGTGTGTGGTTTTAGGATTTTCGTTTTAATATTAAAGCTTAGTTGTGAGGATCATTATTATAGGGTTATTAGACACACATCAATATATATGCTTATTTTAAAATAATATTAGAATATGCAATAATGAAGTCCACGAGAATTTTGCCAATCAAAAGAACTGATTTTGCTTTTTATTATTTTTAATTTATACAAGCATATATATCTCAAAATTAGAACTTGTTAAAACAAAATAATAGAGCTTAATAATTGGATTTAAATTCGTATGAGCTTTAATTGATAATTAACGTAGCTTTACTTTTTTCTACTCTTATTTTAATCATTTTAGCTCGTTGTCATTGAAACTAATAAAATTTAGATATGAGCCAACTATGAGTATATTAAATGAATACTAACTCAAAACCAATTCAAAGTGTGGGAAATATTAATAAAAAGTATATCTAATTTAGCTCATATCATGCAGATTACAAAATGACAACTGAAAGGAAAAGGGATTGCACTCACTGATGAAGATCTGCATCCCAAATCTGCACACAAAATGCAATCTGGAGATGATATGCTGCAAATAGATGATGTGGTGGATCCAGACGTAGCTGAACTTGAGTCTGTTTAAACTGTAATCAAACTCATTAATCAAGAGAGAGATAGAGTGGTGGTTATAGAAGAAGAAGAAGAAGAAGAGGAGGAGGAGATTCCTCAAGAGGTACTAGAGACTCTGATAGAGATGAAAAAGAAAGAGGAGGAAGAGGAGAAACTAAAAGAATTGGTGGATGAGAGTATTAAGGCTGCAATGAAAACATAAAGAAAAACCAGACTCAACAAACTCAAGATAAGCCAGAAGCAGAACTAGAAGAGTCAGAGCCTGAAAGTGAAACTCAAACTGAATTTGGTCCGGGCGTTAGAGAAGAACCTAAAGGAAATGAAGGACGAAAAATGCCATGGAATACATATGTGAAATTTATTGCCCAACTGGTCATGCCCAGAACTTATTATGATATCCTATTGAATCCTGATAAGCATGCACCAGAAACTGTGGCAGCGGCAAGAAGGGCTCAAGCAGCAGAACGTGAGGAACAATGGATGGCTAGCCAGCTGCTATTAAAAGATAAACCAGATCAGAGGATTGATGAAGTGACTGATGATGAGCTTCATATCAATGAACCCAGAATTTAACAAATCTTTAGTGATGAACCGGTTAATGTGAATGATGAACCAGTCATAACTGAGCCAGAACCTGAGGTTAGGGGGTCCACGAAAAGAAATGAAACACTAGAAACTGTAACCCCTAAAACCAAGAGACAAAAGTCTGTGAAAGTCTATAAAAGAAGGGAAACACAACCCAAGGTTGTTGAAGAGCCACTGATAACTGTAAGTGCACGGATTTGGTGTCTGAAACTGTTCAAATAGGCTAGGGCTAGTTCATTCTTTATATTAATGTATAAAGGCACATTCACTAAGGATGTTTAGCGAATGCAACTCATTTGTTAGAGACTAGGCTAATCGTTAAGTTAGGAGCCCATTTGTTACTACAGTATAACGAATGGTGGCTTAGTCATTAAAGTATACCCATTCGGTAAGGGTGTTTAGCGAATGGGGCTATGGAATGACTTATTCGTTAGTGATGTTAACGAATGAGAGACTAGGATATTCGTTAATGTAAATCCCATTCGTTACTACAATGTAACGAATGGTGGCTTATTCGTTAAGGTATACCCATTCGCTAAGGATGTTTAGCGAATGGGGTTATGGACATACCTTATTCGTTAACCTTGTTATGAATGAGAGGTCTCATTCGTTACTACAGATCTAACGAATGAGACCAGCCTATAAATAGGCCTTCTATAGTTAGTTAGCATAAAGATCTGTGCCATATTTATCCATTGTAACGTTATGCTGCCGGATTTTCCTCTCATCTAATGTATTCATCCTTAATGTATCTTCATCCTCCATAATGTATTGATTAACGTATTAATGTATGAACACGATCTTAACGTATTGATTTGCGACTAGATTCCTGGCTCGTAATAACGTTTTTACAACTAGTATCAAAGACGGCGATTGCTCGTGATACGTATAACAGTTTGTGTTCTTCGTGTTAAGATAATGTATGATCGGATTTCTGATGAAACCGTGATTGAATGATAAATTTGATGATGGATTCATCTTCAATAATGAAATCCGAGGCTTCGTGTTGATTTAGATGGTCAGTTATGGTATATTGTTGAATCTGCCATTGATGACCATCGAAAGGCTTTGAAGTTTCAGAATTAAACTTAACATCGGTTAAGTGTATTTTGAATGAAATTGATGATTTCAGTAAGTTTATAATGTATTTTCGAGCATTCGTTGAAGATCTGGGATGATAATTTGAAGTTTTGATGAAGATATGAATTTTCCGATGAATATTCGCGTTTTTCCGGTGGCTGTAACTATTTTTTCCGGTGAGATTCCGTTTTCCGGTTACAGTAACCACTTAACGACTCATTCGTTAACTTAAGTACTCATTCGTTACAGAGTTTTAACTAATGAGCTCATTCGATAAAGGGTTTAACGAATGTGAGTTTCATTCATTATGTGTGCTTATTCGCTACGGAGGACTCATTCGCTATCAATACTCATTCGTTATTTTTTTTCTGGCATCCGTCAGTTCCATAACGAAAGTGTGTTAACGAATGTGTTACTATTCGTTCAAGATTTAACGAATGTGGAAGATTTGGGTATTTATAACGAATGTAACTCATTCGTTCGATGGTAACGAATGAGGAGTGTCATTCGGTGTACACTATTCTAACGAATGAAGACCAGGATAACATATGAGATTCATAAAAAAAAGTATTTTCGGAAAATTTTCTTAAACGAAATTTTTCGGGGATATTTTAAATATGCGGGATACTCTTTTGGCAAATTTTGGTGATATATTTTCCGGCCGATTTTTCATGCATATCGAGGGGCCGAGGGGTAGTAACCGGTTAAATTAATGAGACGTTTATTAAAGATTTTCGAAGAATTGTTCAAGACCTTGCCTAATTTGTCAAGAAAAGGGGGAGATAAAACTTTCAACGAGTTTATTTGATTGATATCTTCCTACATCGCAAGGATTTCTTGAAAAATTACTGCAATTCGGGTGGTAATTCATGTTTGCAAAGCTATGTTTGACCGAGTTCAAGACTGTGTTTGTTCTTCGATTGGTGATTGATTTATTCAAAACTAAAACCTGACTATGTGGGATACGAGTGTCTGTCCGTTTACTTCTTTCTGAGGGACTTTGATCCTGACTATGTTGGCTACGAGTATTCGGCGGATTGCTTCTGTTGAAGGGGACATTCTTGAATTGGTTGATGTGGTTGAGGAATATACGGGTCTTGTTATTGGATTGAAGAATCTGATCGTTCGGGATTGATTAACAAAGGTTGGAACTCCGAATTATATGCCCAAAGCATTAGTGCATCGAAGCGTATTGGTTGCCGAAGAGCTTCAAATAGTTATATTTTGGGATAGACGTTATCGAGAGAGTGAAGACTTAAGTGAAAGATGTTGAGTGATTTGGTTGTTCATGAAGATGTGTGACGAGGTTAGATGTAAAGACATTTTTACTTTACCAGTGCGACAAATAGTCGATGACTTGCTGCGGATGGACTCGTTAGATTGATCCATATCATATGCCAGTTGGATGATCGGAATGATCACCTGGAGATGCTTATTTGAGGGGGAGATCTGATGCGGGTAGCTACAAGTTGTTGGTTTAAATATAAAGAGTTATATTATGTCTGATTGCACAACCCCAAGAATCGTCAGCCAAGGGGGAGGTTGGTTGTACGGCTGATGATATGCAGATAAAGTATTCACGGTTAAAGTATTCAACTTTAACGTATTCGTCGTTAATGTATTGGAGGATAAAGTATTGAAGACTAAAGTATTGGATGCTAAAGTATTGATGACTAAAGTATTCATTGCTAAAGTATTGGAAAGCATTCGATAGCTACGGAAAAGGGGGAGTCTGTAAGTGCACGGATTTGGTGTCCACGGCTGTTTGAATAGGCTAGGGGTAGTTTAGTCTTTACACTTAATGTATAAAGGCTCATTCGCTAAGCATGTTTAGCGAATGAGACCTCATTCATTAGAGACTAGGCTATGCGTTAATGTAAAGCCCATTCGTTACTACAATGTAACGAATGGTGGCTTATTCTTGAAGGTATACCCATTCGCTAAGGATGTTTAGCGAATGGGGCTATGGAAATACCTTATTCGTTAACGTTGTTAACGAATGAGAGGTCTCATTCGTTACTACAGTTCTAACAAATGAGACCAGCCTATAAATAGGCCTTCCATAGTTAGTTAGCATAGAGATCTGTGCCATATTTATCCATTGTAACGTTATGCTACCGGATTTTGCTCTCATCTAATGTATTCATAATGTATATTCATCCTCTATAATGTATTGATTAACGTACGTATTGATTTGCGACTAGATTCCTGGCTCGTATAATATATTCACAATAACTCAAACTGAAGAACCCATGATCGGAGCCTTACACAACTTAGATGAACATATGGAAGTTGATGATGAGGAAGAAAGGGGTAAGAAGAATGAAGACAAGGAACAGGAAGATAGGGCATATATGTTGAGCCTTGAGTATGATATGAAATATCTGCAGAGAATGTCCAAAGAGAATATTGTACAAGAAGCTGAAGGATGGAGAGGTAGAGAGTCTAAAAGGAACTTTATGTTGAAAGCCGGACATAGACCTGCCTACCTCAATCTACAATCATTCGACACCTTTGACAGAATGTATAAGAATGCTCTTGTGGATGATGTTGCAAGCTACGTAGAAAAAGTGAGCAAGAGAAAGGATGAAGGAAAGAAGGTATTTAGAGAGGCAGAGAGAAGCAGGAAAAGAATTGAGAAGGAGGCCAGGGATGAGAGAGAATATGAGGTATTAAAGAGCAAGCACAAGGACAAAAAGTTCTTGCAATTACATGGATACAATTACAACTCTCTGATTAACCTGTCTCTTGAAGAATTAAAGAAGAAAGTGCAAACAGTCAAGAACTCTTATAAAGATCAGAAGTGCACTGCAGACTATGAAAGGGAAAGAAAACTAAAGATGCAGTTGCAGAAGGAGAAGGAAGAAGCTGAGAAGAAATAAGCAGAAGTCATAGAATGGTTTAATGATCCCCAGAGAGTGCAAACACTGAAGGATATTGTGATGGGAAAGGGAATGACTGAAGCCGAATTTGATAGCATGCCTCATGATCAATTACTTGACATATATCATAAAGAGCAAAGGCTATATATGGAAACTCAAAGAAAAATCTTGGAAGATAGGAGAAGAACAGAAGAAGAGGTGAGAGCTGAAATGATGAGCACTCTGCATAAAAGAGGTGCGAACATGGGGAGATTAATGATGCAGAATGATGAAACTATCAGAAAATGGTTTGAAGAATCAGAGATTGAGGAAGGAAGGAAAAATCCTCCAATGAGAACAAGCATAATTGTTATAAGGTCAGAGATTGTGAGGCCTGAACCTTCAAAGAATTTGAACCTGCCCACACATCTTTACTTTGACAAACAATCAAAGACTTTGAGAGTGGTGACTGAAGACAATGAAGAGAGTTTGATAATCTTTAGGGATGACTTGAGAAATTTTTCAAGAAATCAATTGGAAAGAATGGCTCAACTAGACCTTCATGATAATCAACAGAGAAGTCAACTTGCTGGTCAACAAAGGAATAACCTTTCAAAGTTCTTGAAACAATAATCTGAAAGGGGATTCCCATTCCAAGCAAAGAAGGAGAGAAGCCCACAGTGAAGCTGAGAGAGAAAGGAGGAGAAAAAGGATAAATGAAGTACATACCTTAGAACTCTCCTTATGGGATTCCAAGAAAAGCAAAGCTCATCAGGCAAGCAGCTCCAGTGGAAAACGGAGAACTTTAAAGGAGTGCTTGGCCATGAGAAGGGAGATGAAAGAGTCAAACTCTCAAGTCCAACAAAATGGCAGAATAGCTCATCTCACCTACAACCGGAATAGTGACTCTGTATCACTAAGAAATGCATCAAGAGGAACTATTGCAGTGGTTGAGTATGATGAGGATCTACACTTCATACACATCCAAGATTTACAAGACATTATCAATGAAGAGTTTCCTCTTGATTCTGAAGACGGTGTAGAGCTAGATATGTTCAAACAAAAGGCTACCATGGTAAAACTTAAAAAGGAGAAAGCTGCTGAAAGGAGCCTGGGAAGAAGATAGCAGGATGGAGCATATGGATGATCAAACTCATTCCGGTTTATCTTTGTTTTGTTTGTCATTATGTATTTTGGTTTGTATTTTGAACAATGTTTAAATTTGATGTGTAATGCCTAAATGGCAGAATTCCCTTATGTAATGTAATGATATTTGTGCTTAAATTGACTATCTTAAGATCTTGATGCATGTGTAACTGTATGCAGGTATGTTTTGGTGTATTTGAGCTTGTTCCAATCTAAGGGAGATTGTTGAGTCGAATACCAACAAAGGAAGATTGGAATCTTCTCAACCTCCTCAAAGAAACGGCTAAGTATGGACTACGAGCAAGCCTGGATCATCGAGCATGGTTTACTACCTCGAGCATGGTCTTCGAGAGCTATTCTTCTAAGTGTTGAAGGCTTCGAGCAAGCTACACTTCTCCGAGCAAGAGTGTTCTTCTATCGAGTATGGATTGCCAATCGAGCAAACGACTTGATCATTCAAGTTTTAGCCAAGTGATCCGAGTACATTGGTGACGAGCATGGATGCAATAAGAAGATGTCATATGTTCAAAGTATAGACTTCGAGCATGGTTCAGTTCCGAGCAAGCTTCACATCCGAGCATGCTAAAGATTGCTAAATAAGTTAAGGCAGGATTAAAGACATCAAGAAGAATATGCTTGCTCGATGGACAAATTCGAGCAAAGCAAGGATTAGTCAAGAAGGATGAAGCATGTTAGAGGAGAATAATTTCTATCAGAAATTATTCTAAGTAAAGTATGCTCGAAGTCCCTCATCGAGCATGCACTGCATATTAAGTCTACTCGAGCAAGATACATATCGTGTTAGAAGACTTCTACACTTGTATTCTATTTGTCATTCATTATGTAATAGTTAGGGGATTCTAGAAGGAATGTCAGGGTCTATAAATAGGGTACTAGGATTCCAATCATTGTATGCGTGGATAGGCACAAAATACGATAGAACAAACATTCCAAGGAATATTCCCTTTGTCTCCTCGTACCGCCATCGCCGTCACGAAACCCTAGACATTCCATCACTGTTTCATTAAATGTATATTAATGAAGTGAATCTTTGTCTTTGAATATTATTCTTACCGAATATTTATTGTTGTTTCGTTTATGTGTTATTCCATATTTTCGCTCCCATCCGTTGAAGCCTTGTAGTTGTTGCTACAAACGAAGTTGGCCTCTTTTTCAGCTTGATGTTAATAATGATTTTCTTCATGGGGATTTAGATGAAGATTTCTACATGTTACTACCATCTGGTATGCAACTTCCTGATAATCAGGTGCTTAAACTTCAGAAATCCTTATATGGATTGAAATAGACTTCTCGACAATGGTATGGGAAATTGTCTTCCGCATTAAAGTCAAGGGGGTATGTGGGTTCTCAGAAAGATCATTCCTTGTTTTCAAAGTCTACGGGGTCATCAGTGGTTAATGTTGCTGTATATGTCGATGGAATTTTAGTTACTGGGAACGATTTGGAAAAGATCAATAATCTCAAGACTTTCCTGGATTCATCTTTAAAAATCAAAGATCTAGGAAGTCTCAGTTATTTTTTTTAGGAATGGAGGTTCTTTACACTACAAAAGGTGTTATCATGTGCCAACACAAGTTTGCTAAGGTCTTGCTTTCCGAATTTGATACTTCCAATCTTTATGTCACCAACTCTCCATTGCCTCATCATTTACACTTGAAAGCTCATGAGGGACTCGTTCTTGATGAGCTTTTACAATACAGGAAACTTGTTGGTAAACATCATTACCTAACTCACATAAGACCTGATACTGCTTTTGTTGTTCAATTTCTGAGTCACTTCATGCAAAAGCCAAGGATGTCTCATTGGAATGCAGTGCTTTACACTCTCTCATATGTCAAAGGCACTTTATCTCAAGGATTATTCTTCAACAATAATCCTACATTTTCTCTGCAGTCATTCTATTATTCGGATTAGGCAGCTTGTCCTTAATACTCGTTGCTCGGTCAGTGGTTTTTATGTTTCACTTAGGGATTCTCCAATTTCTTGGAAATCTAAGAAGCAACCTATTGTTTCTTTGAGCTCAGCTGAATTCGAGTACTGATCTCTTCGACGTGTGACTGCCGAACTTGACTGGTTGACAAGACTTCTCTCATAGTTCAATGTTCCTAACATTACTCATTTCACTCTCAAATCTGACAATCAGGCTACAATTTATATTGCAAAGAATCTTGTCTTTCATGAGCGGACTAAGCATATTGAAATATATTGTCATTTTGTTCGTGAAAAGGTACAGGAGGGCCTAGTGACTTTAGTGTGTACGAAAACAAAAGATCAGCTTGCTTACATTTTTACCAAAAGCTTACCAGGGCTTCGGTTTCACCCTCTATTATGCAAGTTGTGGTTTCCTCAACCTCCAACTTGAGGGGGGTGAGCGTATATACTTATGCGCTAGCTTAAAACATATATGTCGTATATGTTATACGGCGTGTAGCTTACATGCCGTATATACATATATGCCGTGTATGTGTTTTGTGTGTATGTGTGTGTGTATTTCTTGTTTTGTATCTATTCATTCTGAGATAATAAAATTTTCTCTCTCTGTTTCATTTCTTCTTTTCTTTCTGTGTTATCGTTTTTTAACAATTACAAAATCCAACTTACCATAATATTTAAATATATGAATTACTTTAATAAAATTAGTAGCTCAAACAAGTTTGAGAATTTGATTAATTAAAGTCTCAAACTCGGATTTAAGCGAGTGTGAGTCGACCAGATCTTGGTATATAACCAAGTTTTGTTCCAATATTCCATAAAGTCTGAAATATAAATATTATAAAATGAAATGAGTTATAAAAGTTATGAAAGATTTTTGGTGGTTTGAACGGTGTCTAGCTCATTAAAACAAGAAGTTTGACTTTTATTCGGTTTTTACCCGAAACTTGGTTTAAGCCAAGATTTGTTTCAACACTTCCAAAACTCGTAATATGAGTAATATAAAGTAAAACATAACTAAAAAATAGGTTGAACTTTTGGTGGTTTGAACGTTGAGTAACTCGTTAAGACGAGTATTTGGTTTTAATCGGTTTTTATCCAAAACTTGGGTTCAAGCCAAGATTTGTTCTAACACTTTCATATCAACCATATAATAACTAAGATATAAAGAACTACTCAGGTCTAAAGTGTTTCATGCAACATGTTTGCTCAAAAGTTAAATAAAGTGCTTAAACGAGTGTTCGATTTGGTTCGATCCTTGACTTTGTATGAGACCAAGGATGGTTACCACATGTCCAAGACCATAAAACTAAAATAAAGTAAACTTTCAAATCCAAACATAGATAAAAAGGTTAAATGAGTAAACTTCCCGAAAACAACCAAACGGGCCTAAAATGCATAAATATGTGTTTGAATGTCCAAAACCCTTAAATAAAGATGAAAATGGTTTTCTTAGGATAAAATAACTTCGAACAACTGAAAATATCAAAAACATATACCCAAAATGGATTAAAAATGCAGTATTTGGTTCCGTTGACTTTTAAAGTCAAACTTTAGCAAAACTAGCTAGAACAACTTGTAACTTCAAACAATTTGGGAGAAGAAGGTGAAGATGAGCATGTGAAATGGTTGAGATTGAAAGAGTATTTAGGGAGGATTAGGGTTTGAGGAAATTGATAATACGTTTGTCCAGTGGATAAACCGGTACACTTTGATGCTTTTGCTTAAATGATTTTTTAATTAAATAAATTATATCCAGAGATAAAAACATGTTTGGAAGGTTCTAGAATAATTATGGATGTGTTGGTTGGTTTGGATGGTTAAAACACGAGTTAGGACCTAAACGAGCTTAAACGAACATGGAAAACAAATCTGTTGTTGTAGCTAGCTGGTGGTATTAGGCGGCCAAAAAACGGGGTACCTGGTGGTGTGACGCGACAAGAGGTATTTTTCTGAAAGTTTATTTTTTGACGTTTTTGGCCCCTGGACTTGTTTAAAACTATTTTTTAGCGTAAATTAAGCGAGTTAAGGACCGTTAAGGATGATATAGCAACAAAAGTATGAAACAATATTATAACATAAAATCCATCATCTTATTAATATCCAAATATCCGAAAATAAAAAAGGTTCGGATTTACAACACAAAAACAAATACAAAGCGAACCGAAAATAACAAATATCACACTCCATGTTTGGCTCACCCAAGAACACCATCAAAGTGACAACTCACCACTATGAAAAAAACTTTTTATGTCACGATTTTAAACTTGAGTCCTTAAGATCTCAAACTTTAACCATCACTCTCATATATTAGACCATATTTAGAACTTTAAACAAAAAGAATCAAGCTTTAACCATCACTCTCATGTATCGGACCATATTCTCAAAATCCAAATTTTTGACCTTGTTACAAAAGTAACACCGAGTGACGAATTGTCTTTACCTTGAAAAGTCGAAAGGATAATCACTTAATTACTTTTAGAGAAAAACATATCACATAACAAAGTTCTATAACTTAACAAAAACAAAATGTCAAAAAGTACACCAGTACCCTTCAGGCACATGTTTCAAACTACCTCTTTCTAAACATATATCAGGTTCTCAACGCTGCAAAATGCAAGAACAAAAACAAAAACGATAACGAAAACGAAAACAAAAACCGAAAGTTACTTCCCAACCAACCACAAGTATCCATTTCTCTCAACTCGTTTGTCTATGCGTACATATTATACCCAACTGCTAAAACTGCAACAATAATAGCAGCAGCGCCAGCAGAATAATAATACATGTAGTTGTTTGACTTCTTACGTTTCAACATCACCTTCTGAAACGAGTCTGACCCTTTCACCCTGTGGCTTTTGCCTCTCACTTTGATACTCTCTTTCGTCTTCACTGGCGCTTTCACAGCCTCCTTTTCCTTTACTTCCTCCGGATCCACTGCAGCCTCCTCCACCATCGCTTCCTCCGCAGCCTCAGGAACAGGCATGGAAGCCTGCATTTTCTTTTTCTCTTTCTTCTCGCGATCCTGAAACAAAGGTGTCCAGAAGTTAGGAGTGTGAACGAGCCAACCATTGCGCATATAAAAAATGTTGAATTGAGTGGAGCTTAAACGATCTTGGGCCTAAAAATAAGCTTGGTTAATAAAGGAGCCTGAGCTCGAGCTTTACATATCAAGCTCGGGTTGGCTCGCAAGCCTATACAAGCCTACTATTAAAATATTAATATAATAACAGTTACTTTATATAAACATATATGACAAATATAGCTAAATAATATATATATTATGTTAAATTTGTAAAAATGATAATTTTAGTATATGTAAAAATCAATTATAAATAAACAATAAACAAGCCGAGCTCGAGCTTGGAAAACAAACTCACGAGCCGAGCTCGAGCTCTCTTAGATTAAACGAGCCGTCAAGCTCGTTTACACCCTATGAGAAGCCAAACAAGTTTCAAAGTTGACCAAAAGTAAAAAAAAAGTTCTGTATTTTAAAAAGAAAAGACCTTGAGCTTTTTCTCGGCTTCCTTTTCGGCTTTCTTTTTGGCTTTAAGTGCAGCCTTTTCAGCCAACTTCTTCTTTCTTTCCGAAGCCTGCTTGGCCTTCGCAATCTCCTCCTCCCTCCTCATCTCCTTCAGCTTCGCTTCATCCCCCACTTCGGTTTCCACCGGCTTTTTCTCCACCCTGAAAACTTCTTCCTCCTCTTCTTCTTCTAATACTAATTTCTTGTCTTTACTCTTTTTTGCTTCTTTTGGTTTTTTAATTTCTTTTTCTTTCTCAGCTGGAGGTGGCGGTGGAGCGGGATCTTCCTTTGGTTGTTTCGCCTTCGGTTTTCCTACAACCTCTGGTTCAACGGGAGCAGGGGCCAGTGATTCTTGTGGGACCAAAGGCTTCTCTCCCGGATTCTTCATTCGCCCATCCTTGCTGAGCTGGCGGATGTCGAGTGATTGCAATATTCTTTTTTCATAATCTTCCCTGAATGCTTTACTACTATTCCACTCTGACATGAATTTGTCCACCTAATTGCAATAAGCGAATAAAGTATTAAATCAATGAATAAAACAATTTATTTTGTTCGGAGGCGATTAACAAACCTCAGAGGTTGAAAGCTCTATAAGAGCATTAACATCCTTATTTGCAGCCAGTCTTCTTGCATCGTTCAAGAGGGAGCGGTTTTGGTAGAAGCAAGTATTCTGGAAAGACAGGCAAGACAACAAATGATCAAAACATCCTTTTTAAATTCATAATTGAAATTACGACATAGTTACCCCTTCTTCACGTTTATTCCTCAACTCACGAATCTTATCATAAACCTTATCCCTTTTCTCAATGACTACACGCAACTCCTCCTCTAAGGAAGCAATCACACTGTTTATGGCCTCTTTTTCAGCCTCCAGTGTCTTAAGCTTGGCCTTAATAGCATTTTGATCTTTGCGGGCCCCGTCAAGATCAACGCCAATGGACTGAAAACAACATGAGATACGATAAAGATTAATGATATGGCTTTAACCCTTAAGCTATACAGATTTCAGAATCGGCGTTCTTACTTTGACTTGGTCTTGAATGGCGTCTTTTTCACCAACTGACTTTTGAACTTCCGCCCTCATAGCAGCATTTGCAATAACCTTATCCCTCGTCCCTTCAAGTTGTTTGATTTCTCTAATGATTTGTTTCTCCTCGTTTAAAGTGATACTTTCATGTTGAATGCGGTACTGCATGCTCTTAATCTACATTGAAAAAAGAAACAAACCAAATGTCAGAAATAAACAAAAAGCGGATCCACTAGCCATCTTACTTCTACAAAAGTGAACTTCATCATGAACTAAAAAACCGTGCTTACAACATCATTGAGCTCTTCCTCAGATGAACAAATATAACCTCCTTTGTTGTCTCTATTCGCATTGTTCGGGCCCCGCAACTTTCCTAAAGCCTGCTGCAGTGGCTCGATTTCTTTTCTCTTGCCATCCATGATTGTCCTGAAATGGTTTTTTTCTTCAACAAGAGCCTTCAGTTGACCTATTACTTGTGCTCGTTCATTCTACAAAGATACAAAAAACAATTTAAATTAAGTACTAAAAGTTCAAGGCAAGAGTGTATTTAAACTGAAGAGCACCGAATGTAACAAATTACCCTTTTCGCCCTCAGCTTTTCGGTGATGGGATCACGGGCCAAATTAAGCTTCTTGAGATCCTTATCAGCCTGATCAAGTTTAGCTTTCAGATTCTGGTCTTCAACTGTTCGGTATTTAACAAAATAAAGCGAGTGAAACTTTTTCTCTTCGGGCCACTCATCAACAGCGTCTTTTGGAAAGCTGGGTTCGGGAGCTTTCTCTACACGAACCGATTCCTTATTATTAACACCGGATTCATTTTCACCTACATGACCGTTAGCAATGATCTCTTTCTTCCCGTTTTCAACTGACACGTGAGCTGGTTCAGACACAACAGCATCGATAGCCATGATGTTTTCAAGATATACTAGCTTCGATAATCTTCAATGTCAAAAAAAAAAGGATAATCAACCAACAAGCTCAATAAACACCAATTTACAAATCAACATCATAATTATGAAAAAAATTAAAATAATAAGAACAATAGGGATAATCAGCCAACAAGCTCAATAAACACCAATTTACAAATCATCATCATAATTATAACAATAATAATAATAATAAAATAGAAACTTTGGGAATTTATTTTCATAAATCAAGAAAGGAGCCACTTTTATGCTATAACATAACTTGATTTCAGCTTTGACACATATAAACCAATCAAGAAAGACAAGGTGCTTTTGTATGTGACATGTCTTAAAAAAAGTTTTTATATTTTTTGCAATATAAAGTAATTTTAAACCAAAATTATCAATCAACCAAGATCAAAACAATAAAACCTTCTAATCCTTAAAATATATCATCATCATGTATGTCTAAAATTTCAATTACAATTTCCAATTAAATCAAAATCAGCAGATCCAAAATTAAGCACAATCCAATACCCAAATCAGAATTATAAATCAAGATCGCAAAACCCAGATCCGATTCAACAAGAAAACAACAAATCATTATCCAGAAGACCCAGATCAATACAGATTAGCCGATCAATAATAATAATAATAATAATAAGGGGGTTTAATTAATTGATTTACCGGAAATTGAAAGACAGAAGTGAAGACTGGTTTTGGGGATAAACTAAACTAAAGCATCGAGATCTCGGTGTCTTGGGCGACAACCGAATGAATGAATGTGTGTGTTTAGGCTGAGGGGTGTGGGGGCTCTAATGGGGCGCGAGTGGGGGCTCCAGCCAATAATATTGTGACGTGTGGCAGAGAGAGAAACTGGATAAGGGGGGTGTTGGAGCCCCCGGCCCTGGTGTGGAGGGGCTCCAGCAGGGGCTCCAGCGGATTTTTTTTTTTATTTTTTTATAAATATATTCAAAAAACGTATTATTAAAAAAACTCATAAATTATTAAAAAAAACACACATTAAAAAAAAATACATTAATATCTAAAAATAAAATAAAAATAAAAGTACTAAAAAAACATTATTCTTATTCTTCGGCTTGGTCTTCTTCGATCAACCTCTTTCGGATACGTTCCTTTTGCTTTTCCATTAGCATTTGATCGACCGGATTTAGGTTACTGAAGTCTCTAGTAAGGAAGTCCAAATCTCTCATTCGACTTTTTTCCTTTTTGTCATTAGAGACCACCTCCATGGTTTTGTTGAATTTATTGAGGGATTCAACAAGATTGGCGATGTTTACAGCTTCCCCCTCAGCCGGTTTTTTCCCCTTGGCGTCCCGTCCCAATGGCCACCTCCTCGGCGGTGAAGACGTTTCCTCCCCCGCAATGTTTAGGTCGAATCCAACGCGGCAATCCGACCCGATTGAAGTGCTATACGCTCCGGACGAACTTGTTTTAGTCCGTTTCGGCCGTACTTCCGCATCAACGTCCGGCGCAACCAGCTCAACCCACTTGGAACACCTTTTCAACCTCTCCCACAACTTTACATCGTCCCACGTCTTCAACTTGTTTTTTCCGACCCGTCCGTTGCAACTTGTTTTTTCCGGTGGACGCGTCTTCTTTGTCCCGTAGCTTCACCGTGTGATTCTTGTGTCTCCGGAACAACAAAGTTAGGAGACGGTTGTATGTTGGATGATTGAAAGCCGGATGATTGTTGCGGCTCCGAATAAAACATCGGTTGGTGCGGTGACGACCATAAATCGTCGTCAATATAATCTGAATCTAGGTTTGGGTACCAATTTCCAGCCATGTTTTAAAAAAAAAGTTTGGAAGATGGGTTGATTTTGGGTTTTTTTTTGAAGTTGTGGTAATTGTTTTATGTGATTTTGGGTTATATATAGGAAGAACACACTTTTTTTTTTATTAAATAAGAGCCCAACGGCTCATTTATCACCCCCAACGTCTCTTTTCTCCCTTCCCAATGCTCCTTTACGCCAGCTTGGTTCCGCTAACATGCTTGCGCCTGCTTTGTTTTTCGTGCTCGCGCCCCTCTCGCGCCCCGGTGGTGTGGTGCTCGCGCCTGGGGGCGCGAGCGGAGGGGCTCTCGCGCCCCCGTTAAAGCCCCACACCCCTCATCCTTATATATAATACGTGTAACATGTGGTAGATGGATAGATATCGTGTCTCCTTTTATTTTCCGTTTATTGTATTCTTCTATTTCTAATTCCCAATATAAAGAAATCAGATGTTTTTTTTTACTCTTTATACTATTCAAGATGTTATTTGTGGTTAGTTTAGATGACAGGAAATTAAAGTGGCCAAGTGTTCTTTTCTTTTTTTCTTTTTAGTTAATAAGAGTACCGATTTAGTTGATTTGGTACGGGTATCGGTATCAAGATTTTAAAATTTCGGTATTCGGTATTTACGGGTACAGATATAAGTATTTTGGTATTTGATGCTTGTTTGGAGTATGTAGAGATTTTATTTAGAACTTCCGTATTTATATCTGAAAAATAGGTCAAACTATTATCATAAGTCATGTAGTTGGCTCTTGAAGTTCATCAACATTTGGTTTTGATATTATGTTTTGGTTGTAATATTACGATTTTAATATTATATTTTATTGAATGTCAGTACTGTACCGATATTCGTACCAATTTAGCAATTTGGTATGTTTCCCATGCCAGTCAGCATACAAAGATCATTGGAGATTTAAAAAAAAAACAAAGCGACACCAAATCAGATACTTTATCAATACATGTGCCCATACCTATACCGTACTAGTACGCTACTCGATACCCAGTTTTATTGATATTTGGCACGGCTACGGTTACGATCTCATATATAAATAAGAGTCGGTATTTTTTTAATGAATAAATGTTGAAGTTAAGGAGCACATTTTCTTTTTTGTGTGTGTTTTTTGATTTTGTTTATTGCAGTTAATAAGGCTGTTCTTTATAGTGTGGGGCATTAAAGTTCCTTCACAGTGTCACGTCAACGCCACGTGGGTAACGGGGGCATCAAAACCTGATGAGGGGCTTTAAACCTTTCATTTGTTTTATTTACTTTTGTAACAAACACAATTTAATTAAAATTAAATAATAATATAGTAAACTAAAATTTAAATTTAAATAAAAATAAAAAAACATATAAATAAAAAAATACAAATAAAAAACATACAAATAAAAAACATAACAAGTATATAATTAATATTCGTCGTCCTCGTCCTCGTTTGCATATTTAGCCATCACCCTTGCTTTATTTTTCTCCAAAAACGCCCGTGTGACTGGGTCTAGATGTGATAGATCCTTTGCGAGGAGATTGAAATCATTTTCGCGTTGCGGCTCCAAGTGAACTTTTTTCTTTCTTTATGCATTGCTTTGTATTCCGCATGCATCACTTTTCTTTCTTAATGCATTCTCGTGAGTTCATCTTTTGAGTGTTTTTTAGCATTGGCAATCTCGGTAAGTTTAAGCTCCAAGTTGTCAAAACACGAGCTCACTTCGGAACTCATTGAAGAAGTCGTCCTAGACGAAGATCCTCTACCTCTAGTCGCTGCCTTGGCTTTATCTCTTCCTCCCGAACATGTACTAGAGTCGATCGGTTCACTTGCTAGTTAGTAGTTTTAGTTAAGTTAAGAGTCTAGAATTATTACTTAGTGTCTAGATTAGCGTAAATTTAGATAATAATTTTATAACTACTTTTAACACATTATCTCAGCTCATTAGATGCTCCTGCAAATCACTGTTACCAAGAATAATACCCGCGGAAGGCATCCGTCAGAATCCAAACCTTCTATTGGAACGAACAAGTTCAGATAATCCTTTTAGAGGCTTGCGGGAGACACTCGTAGGCGAGAAGAAGAGTAAGTTCATATCAAATGGGGAAAAATAACTAAAAGATCCTTTAATAGCGACGCACACCTTCACAAACGAGAGCACGTGAGGATGTAACCAATAAGGGAGAGATAACCGGACATTCCCCAAACGGCCTGGCACATGGCCTGCTGTTGAAACCTATCAAAATTGGACACGTGTTACCCCAGGCTAGGGGTGCAAACGAGCCAAGCCGAGCCCGAGCTCGACTAGGCTCGAGCTCGGCTCGTTTAACTTATACAGAGCTCGAGCTTGAGCTCGGCTCGTTTCGAGCTCTATTTTCAAAGCTCGAGCTCGACTCGTGAGCAGTTTTGAAGCTCAAGCTTGGCTCGGGCTCGGCTCGTTTACTATTTATCAATTATTTTTTATATAATTATAATTATTTTTATATATTTTTTTCTATTATAATTTTATGTATAAAATAATATATATTATTTAGTTATTTTTATTTATTTTTTCATAACATTACATATATTAATTAATAATTATTATATATATTTTTAAAAAATTATATAAATGACAGGCTCGTTTAGGCTCGCGAGCTGGCTCGAGCTCAATAAGTGAAGCTCGGGCTCGGACTCGTTTATTAAACGAGCTTATTTTTAAGGCTCGGGCTCGATTAAGCTCAGCTCGATCAAGCTTTTTAACGAGCCGATCTCGAGTAGCTCGCGAGCAGCTCGGCTCATTTGCACCCCTACCCCAGGCTAAGGAAAACATCTTTTTGACAATGAAATCCCATCCAATCATTCTCTTCCATCCCTGGCTATAAATACCATCACAAAAGGGAAAATTCCCAAAATAAGTAATTATGAAAACAAATTTCTAGTTTTAGGTATCATTTGCAAGAAATTTCAGAAATAGGTATTATAAACTAGTCGTGACGAATAGTATGTAGAACCAATTAGAACTTGCCACGTGCCCTTAAACTAACCGTAACGAGCACGCTCACTAATATTTACTCGTCACGACTAAATAAGTTTCATGCCTCGTAATCAACACCCACGAGTAATTAATAAGTCCTTTAGTCGCGACGAGTAAATTATAAGGTTAAACTAGTCGCGAAGAGTAAATTAGAAGATTAAACTAGTCACAACGAGTTAACTACTAATAAATTACTCGTGTAAGTAATGTAAATCGGGTAAACTAGTCGTCACGACTAAAGGACTTATGAATTACTCGTGGGCGTTGATTACGAGGCATGAAACTTATTTAGTCTTGACGAGTAAATGATTAGTGAACGTGTTCGTTACGGTTAGTTTAAGGACACGCGGCAAGTTCTAATTGGTTTCTACAAACTACTCGTCACGACTAGTTTATAATACATATTTCTGAAATTTCTTGCAAATAATACCTAAAACTAGAAATTTGTTTTTATAAATGCTTATTTTGGAAAATTTCCCATCATAAAATCATTAAGATGTATTCATTCACAAATACTCAAACACTTATTCATATTCAGTACTTTCTCTCTAGAACGATTACTGATTCTCACGTCGGAGGGTGGTTATAAGAAGCCCCCCCCCCCCATATTGTCCCTCTCGTAACGAGCTCATGGTGATTTGTTTTGCAGGATCTAGATCTGCTCAGAACTTATTTGACCCTGCCACGTCCTAAAATCTTCACCCGGTAGAAGTGCAGATCTAATCGTACATATGGTTTGGATCCGTGCTTCTTCATGAACGTAACAAACTAATGTATACGTATTAAATCAAAACAAAACTATATTAAAAAATAAAACAAATCATAACATAATATAAAATAATAAAACGATTACAAACAAAAACCTCTATCATAAAACTAAAACAATCATAATCGGAACATCAATTCTTAAAGCCTTCTATTTTTCAATAATGATTGAGGTATTTGTTATTTTTCGATTATTTGAAAACAAACTAATAAAAATATCCGGTCACTAGTCATGAAATACGACAAATATATTATAGGTCTACAAAAGCAAATTGTGGCAAAAACTTAAGGGAAATGGTTGATAGAGGGAAAGAAGTGGAGGAAGTCGAACAACACGTGCTGTGAAATGAATCTTGTGTGGAACCCATTGGCTTCGATGATAACGAGACCCATCTCAATTTACATATTTACCCTTGATCTCCACTACATATTTACATATATATGTTATAAAATTCGGACATACCAATTAGGCCGATTGTTAGCATTAACCCCGCCTCATCGTCAATATGGCATCACTTTTGTAGGCTAGGTGGCGTTAAACATCGCGCCGAAGGGGCTAATGGGGCGTTATGGAAGCGGTAAGTGGTTAACGCTGTTAGTGGTGGAACCAGAAATTTTTTCATATGGGTTCATGATTTTTTGGTGCTCGATTTTTTTTCCAGCATCAAAGTTTTCGGGCCGGGATGGATCGGGTCAGTCATTCGGCCAATAAATAAAACGCAATATTACTATCATAACAAAATTCGGGCCCGAACTGCAAAGGAGGCGATAGTTTGGAGCTCGTCGATAGAAAAGAAACTGGTCATTTGCTGTTTTTGGCTTTTTTTTTCTATTTAACTTTTTGAAGAAACACTAAGTGACCCGGTACAGATTATAGATAATCTGAGGGTTAAGTAATGTTTCCCACGAATGAGGTCTAGCTGAGAAGGCTGTTCTTCAGGAGACCTGCAAAACAAACACCGTAAGCTCGTCACTGAGAAGGGGGGGGGGGGGGTTCCTCCTTGTGACCACCCTCCGGCGTGAGAATCAGACTAGGTTGCTCTGAATATAAGTGTATATTAAGAGATTGCTAGATAACTGGATAGCAGATGATCTTACCATTCCAAGATGTTGGAGTATTTATAGCCGCAGGTAGGTTTTCTAGAAGGTACAGCCGGCTGAATAGTATTCCTGTTCAACCAACAGTAGATTACGCACAGGCCATACTGGTTGGTGGGTAGGTTACGGCCAACAGTAACAAAGTCGGCTGCACTATTCCACCAACTGTAGACTATGCACGTCCCACTTACTGTGGATTGTACGCAGGCCATGCTGGTTGGTGAATAGGTTACGGCCAACAGTAACACTATTCCACCAACTGTAGGCTGCGCATGCTCCACAGTAAGGGTTGGTGAGTAGGCAGCGGCTAATAGTGACAAACAGTACTAGAGGGTGCTCCTCCTCGCACTGTTGTCTGTGAGCTGTCACCCTGTGATTGGCTCATGGGCTGTTCTGGTCAGATCGTCTGTCCTATCCATACCTTGGTAGGTATGGTACAAAAGATCTTTCAGAATCAGACTGGCTCATTTGGGCGGGATTGTTCCCGCCTTGCTCATTCCTTCACGTGACTGCTGAAGTAGCTAGTGTCTTGTGCGTGTAGCTCTGCTGTCTGCGGGTAGCCTTCCCTGATGGCTTGTATCCGCAACTGCGGGAACAGGCGGGGTACTTCACCATTGGGAGGCTTTCCCTGCGTGTACAGCTTGCGTACTGCGCGTAAGATTCTATGAGCATGGTGGGTCCTGCGGGAGCAGATGGCCTTTGCGCAGACGTACCTGTTCAAGGTGAGTCTTGCGGGACCAACTGGTCTCTGCTGGGACCTACCTCTTCACTTTTATATAGATATTATGGTTAATGTTAATTGGTTGGGCTTATTAACCCTCTATGTTAATAATAATGGGCGTTTTATAATCTATATATCATATATGCATTATTTTGGCCTATTTATAATGCTTGTTACTAATTTTTATAGTTTTTTAAAAACTTTTTATATTTTATAAAAATACATTCATTTCTAAAAAACTTATTGGACTCAATTTTTCGTAATTAATGGGTACGAATATTTTTATAAAAATGATACCGGGTTCAGAATGGGTTCGCTCGTTAAATCGTACCTATAGATTATATATAAAACTGAAAATTGGCCGGGTTCGGCCAAATCCGGTGAATTGTATGTGGCTCCGTCACTGAATGCTGGAAGAGGCGAAGGGGGTCACGTTATGGACGGTGATCAGGGGCGGACCGAAACTATTTAGACAAAATCTACATTGTAAATGTATTCTATGAAATCTGTAACCTTTGATGGCAAGTGCCTAGCTCCTTTACTCCCAAGTACTTTTGCTTTGGGAAGACTCTCCCAAATATGAATGCTGGTTTAAGACTTTTTGAATGTCAAGGTCTAGGGTTGTTTATCCTATATGAGTTAGACATAAACTCAAACATACAGGTAAATGATGGAGTTTAGGCTCACTTAGATCTGTAGGCGATTACACAATTAGCATGTTTCAAAGAATTGTTGTGCGAAATGCAATCCATATGAGCTATTTAGTTTTACTCTAGTAAAATACTTGATAGCTAAAATTTTATTTACTCTTTTCTATCCGATATGACAACAAACTTTTGATTGATTTTTAATCAAATACACTCTTTTGAAAACAAGTTAAAAGGAGTTATAACTTTAACTTAGTGTTTGGCTCATAAAATTTTCTAAATGTAATCGAATGTTTTAAGGAATTGGAACTAATTTCAGTGAAAATTGGTACTATGTTTGGTTTGTAATTTTGTAAATTGAATTGGAATGTGAAAAATAAGAAATTACATAATTATCTTTTTTAGTAAACCCTTTTGTCAATTTTAATAGCGGTTTCCAAATTCCAACTATGTATATTTCAACTACTCTTCACCATTGTTACTTGCCTGAGTTCTTCATAAGGGTTAATTTAATTGTTGTTCACCATGGCCACAGCTAATTTAGTTCTTTTCCGTTCGTGATCTAGGTTCGATTTTGATCGAAATATCTCTAGTGATATGGGCTCGATTATAACCGGTTTCGTTTTTCACTCAACAGCCTTATTCATTGGTTTTGATTTGTGTGAATTTGTGATTCTGCTAGAATTTTGTGATTATTTATTTGAGTGTAAAAAATTTTTAGATCGAATATCTAGTGATATAATTTAAAAGTGAAAGCATAAATGAAAATAAAATGAATGATTCTGATCGCCATTTAAAAAAAAGAATTTTGAGATGAAATTGTTTTGTGATGATCAAATATCTTATAGTTAGGTTGATGTTTTGTTATGTGTTGAAAAAGAAAGGGTATTTTGCTAATGAACATTCCCCAAAAAGTTTTAAGAGCATTCTCAGTCTATTCTCCATACTTTTGTGAGATTTTGTAAAGAGTTAATGTCCATTTTCGTCCCTTTGGTTTGCTACTTTCGTCACTTCAGTCCAAAATTTGAAATTTTGTTAATTTAGTCCTTATAGTTTTAAACATTAGCCAATTATGTCCTCTCGTCTAACGGCATCCAATTATGCCGTTAGTTTAAGGGGTATTTTTGTCTTTTTCCTGTTTATGTTTAGTTAATGGTCAGTTTCGTCCCTGTGGTTTGATACTTTTGCTACTTCAGTCCAAAGTTTGAAAATTTTCCAATTTTTTTTTTGTCTATAGCCCTTAAGGGCATAATCCAAGTCCAAAACCATCAAGCATCGACCAAAACAGGTTTATGTTTACTCTGTTGATAACAATAATCATACCCCCCTCATATTTAGTTTCTAGACATTTTCTAAACTCTCTCCCATGGTGGAAGTCATTGGTAAAGTGGTCAAGGTAATTCCCTAAAACCGTACTATACCGATAAAACTAAAATCGTTTCTTTGGTTAATGCATAATAGTTACGGCTTAGAGATTAACATATTGTAGCAAACATCTTGGTCGAAATCACATCAGGAGGTCGAATATCCCGCATTTCCATGTTTGCTCAAGAAATCGATACACCAGATCGCATGTGTGTTCTTCAAATCGTGGTGTTGTTATTGAATTCTTCATATCGACTACAATTCTAGGGTTGAATTCGACGAATTCAAGAACAATACCACGATTTGAAGAATATACATGCAATTTAGTGCATCGATTTCTTTAGCAAACATGGAAATGCGGGATATTCGACCTCCTGGTGTTGATTTCGACCCAGATGTTTGCTACAATATGTTAATCTCTAAACCCTAACTATTATGCATTAATCAGAGAAATGATTTTAGTTTTTTCGGTATAGTTCGGTTTTAGGGAATTACCCTGACCACTTTACCAACAAATTCCATCATGGACTGAAGTAGCAAAAGTAGCAAAAAATAAAAAATAAAAAAAATTGACAAATTTCAAACTTTGGACTGAAGTAGCAAAAATATCAAACTACAGGGACGAAACTGACCATTAACTAAATATAAACAGAAGAAAGACAAAAATATCCCTAAAACTAACGATATAGTTGGATGCCGTTAGACGGGGGGGCGTAATTGGCTAATGTTTAAAACTATAAGGACTAAATTGACAAAATTTCAAACTTTGGACTGAAGTGACGAAAGTAGCAAACCACAGGGACGAAAATGGCTATTAACTCTTTTGTAAATTATATGGTATGTTTATAAGTGGTTGTGAGCATAGGAAAGAAAAAATGTTATATGAGAAAGCTAAAATTAGGGTTTTACTGTTTATGCCTTATAATTTTTTAATATTTTTCAAAAGTGGTTACGAGTGAATGAGAGAGAAAAGATAATGATAAAGATATAAAAAATATTATTTAATTGAACATGATAGAAAAAATACAATGATTTTTTATGTAATTATAGGGGAAATATAGAATGAAAACTCATTTGAGTTGTGAAACATGTGAAAACCCTATGTAACATCGTTTTTTTTTATTTATTTATTTTTTTTTGCACATGTAATATATGTTGTTACATTAAATACAAAACATCAAAAAATAAAAAAAATGTTTTGGTATTTTTTAATATTTTTTTACTAATTTTTATATATATTTTCATTAGAGAGAAAAGTTATATTTACTTTTATATTTTTTATTAACTTTAATTATGGACCACAAGTTTTAAACTTTAATTATAAACATATGGTTGAGAATGAGTTTCTAAAGTTTTCACAACTCAAGTGAGTTTTTATTTTAACCTTACCCATTATATATATATATATATATATATATATATATATATATATATATATATACCTATATTCTAATAAAGTAAAATAACCATGGACACATGTCAGTTTGTGGTTAAACCTTATAACTTTTTTCCATCCAAACTAATAACTATGTCACAGATCAATAATTATTCATTTTCCTTTTACACTCCATTTATGTTATATCTATAACATGATTAGATTATTCACTTTTCTTTAGATTCTATTTTATTACATATACTATACATTTTTATAAAAATAAATATTCTTATAAATTATAAATATATGCTTTAAATCTATCCATTTATTTTTCAGATAATTTACTAAACTATAACTATAACTATATATATATATATATATATATATATATATATATATATATATATATATATGCTAAAATGTAATAATATGTACCATTCACTTTTATATATAATAAAGTTTATCATAATCAGTTTCTCGGTGTGTTTCAGGTTTTTGTGGAACTTAAATTTGATTGTTGCGAGTCAAAAGTTGGTAAATAGATTGTGTGGTACAAGTTAATTACATTTGGCTCAAAATTTGTTACGGGTCCACAAGGGGTAATATGAGTATTTTCAAAAGTTTGAGAGTGCAAACAGATTCATTGTCAAATCTGTTACGGGTTCAAAGTTTTGACTTGAAAATATCGAACAAATGAAAGTTAGAATTTTAAAAGTGATTTAAGTTTCGAATTTATTTCAATGACACTTTTGGAAATAATGAAGAGATTCGGGGTTTGGCTAATTGACTATTTTCCCCACAACTATTAAAATTTAAGGAAAAACGACGAACACTTTCGACATGCTACCTCCAGGCCTATCAATACTTCTAACTTTTATCAAATTTGAAACATTTGTATTAGCATTGATTTTTCTTTTAATGGTGATTAAAATGTAGTGTGTGAAACATGTTATACAAAATTATGCTCAAGTGAAGCAAAACATTCACAAAATTGAACATGTTAACGTGTTATTTTTATGTGTTGTCATTATGACAAAGTCAAGAAACCCCCTCAAAATTATAAAAATCATTTTCATGGTGTAACTCGTAACTATTATTGTTTGAAAAGTTTTTTTTTAATTGGTTTATAACCAAAATTCTTTCATATATATATATATGATAATGAGAATCAAATTTCTTATATATGGATCGTTCTTATGTATGTCTTTGCACTTGCGTTATTATTATTATTAAGTTTTTCTAAAAAATTATTTTCGGATATAAATAAAATCAATTTATATACACATAGTATAGATATAAGCATAGATGTAATCCTTTTTTCATGTACAGTATGCACTTATTTGCTTTATTTATAACTTTATTATTTGGATCATCACGTGTGTTATACGGGCTTTAAAGCTAGTATAGATATATGATAGGAAATAGGCTAAGAATACTCTCAATTCCATCCACTATATGAAGGAATTTACTTTCCTACAAATCATGGAATTCATTCTTATTAATTCCAATCTTAATTCCTTAGTTGATCAACAAAACTAGGGATTACCGGTACCGATACCGAAATCGGTACCGATTTGGTACTATCGGTACTAATTCGTTACCAAAGTTTTGAGTTTCGATATCGGTACGGTACCGGTATTTTCTGAATTTTATCTTGAATACGGGTACCGTCTCAGTACCGATACCAAACTGAAAATTCTATACCTATATCGGTACTAAAAATTTGCGTTAATTTTCGGTACCTGATGCCGATCTCATATGTAAACAAAACAAGTTTTTAGGTGGAATTATTCCATTTCCAAAGGATTCCACTAAACATAATTCTTCAAGTTTCTAGTAAGCTCATGAAACTACGGGAATAGTCAAAACATAAGTGAGTTTTAAATCTTTCATTTTATTTATATTTTAAAATGTGTTTAATTCCATTTATTTTGATGTCCGATAACTCTACGAGTTTTTTATTCTAGAAAGGCGTGGTTAGATAAGTTATTTACCCAATAGGTGCCATTTTTAAACTCGTTTATTAAAATGGATACTTTTAGATATTTTTCCCTCTCTCCTGATGTAATTGAATAAAACATAATTAGTTAATTACTAGTCATTATTACAGTTCTTCTCTTTCTTATGTAATGCTTTTTAACTGATTGTTTTATTAACTTTTTAATTTAATATAAAACTATTCTGTGAATGTTTAAACGATTATCAAATATCCACTTTTACTTATTACTTGTAGGCTCATCCGTCGCGATGCGACGTAGTTGGGTTGCCCACTGGATAATGTTGTTGTTGTGTGTGTTGGTGATGGATCGGATGTTGTCCGTATTGTTTTGGTAATATGCTGCATAGATCTTATCTTATCTTAGTCTTAATATACTAATAAAACAAAATATTGAAGCTATACAGTAAGTACATAAATTGATTTTATTTATATCACAAAATGATTTTTTTTAAATGAACTTCATTAAATATATGCCCGTGCAAAATCGTACCCGGGAATGCTTCTTTCTATTGAAAAATTCATTCTCGGTGTCATATATGTATAATTGAAAGAATTCTGGTTATGAACCAATTTCGAAAATAAGACTTCTCATACGATAGTGTTTCTAACCACTCAGCCTAAATACAAAAGATGTGTTACCTTTATTGATATGTTTATCAATTTATAACCCATAAAAGGAAAGTGAGATATTAAATTGTAGCAATGGATGTTTTTCAAAAATTATGTTTTTCTGAGCTACACCATAAAAAGATTTTGATAAGTTTTAGAGGATTTCTCAACTTTGTCATAATGACAACATAAAAAATAGTATGTTAACTCATTCAATTTTGTGAATATTTTATTTCATTTGAGCATAGTTTTGCATGACATGCTTCCCATACAACGTTCTGATTACTATTGAAGGAAAAATTAATTTTGACATAAATATTTCAAATTTGATAAAAGTTAGAAGCATTAATAGGCATAGGGGTAGCATGTTGATGTTCGGGTATTTTGAATATATATTAGTGTGTTAATTATGTAGTTTTGTTTAGTATATTGTTAGAACTTTGGTACTTCATACGTGCTTTTGTATTTCAGGTCATTGATCGTTAAAGATGCTAAATTGAAGACTTGTACGAGCATGGAATGATATCTCAGGAATACCGGAGCATAAGTTGAAGTCTTGGGAAGTGTTAGAAGGATTCGGGAAGAGTTTAGATGAGAAACCTAAAGCCAATGCTAAAACTGAACAAGATGGGTTGACGAAAAGCGACCAAGAAGTAAAATGAGCATATCCTGGGCTAGAAAATGAGTTACGGAACCCATAATATATGAATTTTGGGTTTCTCGACGAGAGGAATCCAAAAATGAGGTAAACTTCCATCACGTAGCGCGATGGTATGGGTATATGGCCATCGCGCTACGCGACGGGCCTAAAAGACGGGAAAAAAACGGGTTTGGCCTATATCTTCTATTTTACGAACCCTGATCAGGGAGAACGACTTCCAGCCGTTTTGGGACGACAAGGGGCGATTCCGGGAGCCCTGGATCACCTCTGATCACCTCGGGATTCATAGTTCATCATCCTGAATCAATTGCCGAAGACTAATCGAAGATCATGAGCGGCTGAATCCTCTTTAGTCATTTCCGGAATGTAAAGTTTGTAATTTTTCAGTATTTTCTTCATGTATTAGAACAACTAATTGTAATTGTCTTTTGTTAATCTATGAGTATTAACGTTTAGTTTTGCTGTGCATTCAGTCGGTTTAGGTTTTTGTCGATCAGAACGATTAGTTTGCCGGTTGCTATAATAATTGCTCGTAGGGTTGTGTTGACTAGTTAATTACAAGAAAGCATACAATTGCCCTTAGTTGAGTCACACTGGCAGGGACCGTTTAATAACCAGTGCCGTGTGTTAACGATTGTGGATGCATACGGTTTAGCTTGTTAAACAATCTTTAGTTGACTTAGGACAATTAATCTGTTAGGTTGCATGAGAATACTGTTAATTGCTTACTTGGATTCCCGTGTAACGCCCGTTAATTTCTGGCTTAAGGATTTAAATCATGTAAAGTATGTATACTTCGATGGAGTTATCCGGCATATTTCGTTGACCCTATCATCTTCCCGGTACGTTAAGTTATCTAATCTTTCCTTCCAAGTTGCCATATCTCTTAAATTAGAAGGGCTAGAGTGTAACATGTTTATTTATATAAAACAAAAATAAAACCTAAACCCTAGCCTTTCTACTCAGCCGTTCGGAGCTTTGGTAGCCTCATCCCCTTCGATCCTCTCTCCATCGGAACAATAGGGCCGTTATGCTCATTACTAAACTTGTTGAAGAGATGAAATATAACCAAGGTATATCTTTTTGATCAGAGGTTGAATCGATCATCAGAAGAAGAATTAGGCCAAAAATTAGGATACATTCTGGGAAAATCAAACTTCCATCGAAGAGAAGCAAATGAAAGGCTTTCATAAAAATTCTCGTAGAATCGAGAATGAAGTTTTCATTCTGTACATGCCAGATCATGAATTAGTAACTGCATCCAATTTCTAAGAAATTCTTTGGCCTTGAATCAGGGTATTCAGGAAGAACAGGTTGTTCCAGCTCGATATCGTCAAGAATTCCTGACTATTGCATGGGAACAAGTTCATCTTCGAAGTATTTTTGCCTTCCAATATTTTTCTATTGGAGCTTCCCTCATTCCTTTTATCGAGCATAATGACGCGAATCGGGCTTTAATGAGTTCTAATATGCAACGCCAAGCAGTCCCTCTTTCTCAGTCCGAGAAGTGCATTGTTGGAACTGGATTGGAAGGCCAAGCGGCTCTATTTTTTCTTCTTTCCAGCCAGGTTTAAGCCATAAAACTTCAATTCAAGGTCGGTTTTATGATTCCCCATGTCTTTTACACCTTAATTGATCATATTAACGCGCTTATTGGTCGTTAAGGTTGAGTTTTGATGATAACAGTTTGCTGACAGATTCGTATACGTTTATTGTAGGGTCTGTAACGCAATGATAATCCATTTTTTTGATGGATTATTAATTCCATGATGTTCTACTTTGAGTCTAGTTTCCAGAAAGGTATAATAAGTACTTTTTGGACTAGATTTGAATGGTTTTTATGAATTTATAAAATCGAGTGTCAAAGCTGATGCGGGATGACGGATTCTGGTCTGTCTTCCCGACGTCATAACCCTTTTTCGACAGGTCCAAATTGGTTGGTTCCAATTCTGGAAGTTAGTATTTTGAGTTAGGAACCAAACCCAATTCGAATCGTTTAATTTGGTTTGGTATTGAATTTTATAAAAATAAAACCATTTTGTTGCGCACTGAAATAGCTGCATGTACCTTGTTGTGTTGGAGGAATTTTTATGAATTTTTTGTCCACTAGAAAAATATAATAAAAATATTTTTATAAACCTAATACATTTAATAAAGTCTGGTAAGAATGTAATAATTTATTTCAAAGGTTATCCTATATAATTAAATCCATCTTCGCATGCTAAAATCTGCACGTTTTACTCGTTATTGATCGATAAGTTCGTTTTAGGCTTAACCGGTGGATGTTCTATTGTGTTCTTGTCGGGGCTGTTTGAAGTGGGTTTTTCCACCACAATCTTCCTAGGTATGTCCCATATATCATACTTAAAGATCATGTTCATAGGTGTTCGTTAAGTTGACCAACTAGTTGTAGTTTGATTGTTATGTTCGGTTGTCTAGAATTGTAGTTTGGTGCGTTTAACGCGAGGGTTGAAGTGATTAACGACCAATTCAGCTTGGGGACACTTGGTTTGATGTACGGGATGTTCAAAATTCATTTTTATAAGTTATGGGACTGAATTGGTTGTCGGTTACTCCAACGGGTCGGTACAACGCGCAATTGTGTTTATTGAATAGTTGGTGCGTTGTACTTGCGGGTTACCGACCCATTTGAATCGTGTGGCGTCGTGTGGACTTGTTGGCTGTGATTTTATCATAGTGGGTCCACACAGGGCTGAGTTGGATGTTAACGGCCTAAACGACTCCTAAACGAGCGTGTTAGTGTCACCTAGTGCTCTCGGGGGCAAATTGGGAATTGTTTATTCCCGGGAGTACCTAAGGGTCGTTTTGGTGAATGTGAGACCTTGGGGGCTGTTGTGATTAAGTTTGATGAGGTCGAGGGTTAAGGTAACTCAAACCATGTTAGAACGTCTCGTAGGATAAACGAGTCATCTTGATGTCATTAGTATTGACCGAATGTAAACTGACAGGTGTTTGAGTTTTGGGATTTCTTAGGGATTCTCTAGCTTGTGGTGAATCCGCGTCTTGTGTCAGGTGAGTTCTTGATGCCCCGTTTAACTCTTTTTATGTTTTGGGCTAGCATGCACACATAAACTATTTTGCTTGATGAAATGTTTTAAACGATTTTACATAGGCTTGCTAGTATTGGTAGGCCTTGGAATGTTAAAGAATGTGTGTATGTATATATATATATTATAGAATGGCCAATATTTGGCGAATGTTGTAGTCGTCTCGACTACTGAATGTTGCGTATGCCTACTTTGTGTTTCAATGCGCTAAATGTTACGTGTTTGGGTTGTACGTTTACTCGACCCTGAATGTTATATATATATATATATATATATATATTTATTTATTTATATATATAGGAGTGTACGTATAGAGATGTTTATGCGTAAGGATGATTATTTATTAAATGTGATTTCCTAACTGAGGTATTTCCGTTTACAGTTTTAAAACCGTTGGAATGATTATTAAGACTTTTGTTACTTATTTAAAACTTGAACTCACTCAGCTTAAGCTGACTTTGTGTGCATGTTAGTGTGAGTTTCAGGTCAGGAAGAGGATGCCTTATCGCTTGGACGTGCACGAAGCTACTTGGACGGCGAAGGGCATACGGGATTTGAAGATTTTATTATTAAACATTTATTTAAAAAAAAAAATTATTAAAGATAATTATGTTGGTTTTGGGCAAAATTCCCGGGTTTTGGGAACTTATTTTGTTATTTACGTTTTCCTCCGAATTATACTCTATGATGCTTATTTTAAATGAAAAGAATTGTTTTTAAGTTTAATTATTTTTACGAGTGTTTTGAATGATTACCAACTGTGGGGTTCGGGGCCTTACATCCCGGGTGTGATTTGTTTTGTTTGATTGAATATTTGTTTAAGTTAGTCGTTTACTATTAAACCAATCCAATTGCTAATGTGATAAGCACTTTTGACAAATCTTCATAATTGTTTCTTTATAATTGTTTCTTAAATATAGTTAAATAAACGAACAAACGTATGACATTGACCACATGCTCATCTGGATTCGATACCTGACTTACCATGTCTATAGGTAAAATTAGGTTTTTGCATGATCGGTACGACATGGTCATCACATGTCGAAAATGTTCACAATCTTTTCTTAAATTTTAATATTTGATGGAAAAATAGTCAATTTGCCAAATTCCGAACCTTTTGATTATTTCAAAAAATGCCCTTAAAAATAAATTTGAAACCCGAGTCATGTTTAAAATTCTAACTTTCATACTTTTGACATTTCAAAATCAATACTTTGAACCCATAACAAATTTGACGATAAATCTATTTTGCATTCTCAAACTTTTAATACTCAAAATTTTCATTTTTGACCCGTAACAAATTTTGACATAAATATAGTTAACTTGTACCAAACAATCTATTTACCAACTTTCGACCCATAAAATCAAATTTAACTTCCACAAAAAACCCGAAACAATTTTCATTTGAGAAACATGATTTATTGTTGATTTCTGGAATTCACCAAGTATTTTAAAATATATAGTAAAATAATATGTTAGTATTTATATTTATAAAAATATATAGATATTATATAAATATAGTGTAAAAGGAAAGTGAATAATTATTGATTTATTACATATATTAGGGTATATTAGTTTTGGAGGGAAAAAATTGTGAGAATTAATCAAAACATGACAATTGTCCACATTTATTTTACTTTATTATAATAGATAGATAGATTTCTAATCTCCTATCTCATTCATTCTATCTATCTATGGGTCGTGGGTCAAAACCATTTAGTCAATTGGGTTATAACATAGTGTGGATTTTATTCATTATTAAATTAAGTATCATTTTCATACCTGAGTTTTACAAACTACGCAAGTTTAGTACATTTTTTTAAATTTCTTGCAAATCAATACATTACGTTTCCAAAATAATGCTATTTTAGTACTTTTCGTTAACCACATTTTTTTTCATTAAGTCAGGGATAAAATAGTAATTCTCTTTTCTCATTTACTTAACCTTGTGATAAAAAATAAATGAGTCGAACTACTTTTTTTTTTAACAAAAATAACGAATCGAACTACTTTTTTTAACAAAAGTAAATTATCTGAAACGTTTTTTAATAAAAATAACAGATCAAACTACTTTTTTTAACAAAAACAAACAAACCAAAACACATTTTTTAACAAAAATAAATGAACCGGACTACTTTAAAAAACAAACAAAAAGGGAACCACTTTTTAAAACAAAAATAAATGAACCCAACCAATTTTTTTTTAACAAAAATAAATAAAACGAGTCATTTAAAAAAAAAGATAAATAAACCGAACTACCATTAAGTTCATATTTTCCATCATGTGTAGTACACGAGTGAAATATGAAAAAAGATATATTTCATAAGTCTTGAACAGAAAAAGAATATATAATTCATAAATTTTACTTTGTACCTTAATTTAATTCAAAGTATTTTAAGGATCACAATTGAAATAACGGACCTAATTATTTTTGTCATTTGACAAATCCCGTGTAATACACGGGTTCAAAAGCTAGCCGTTGTCCATATTGGTTTGCAAATATATGTTGCGTAGGTTTTTATGCATGTGTAGCTGACAAACATTTGAGTTGCACATGCTAGTATGGGCTGCATAATATCTGAGACATTCTGAAACCCGAGTTGCCCTATGCCCCTATATCATTTACTTGGATATTTTCGGGTTTACATTTACAAAAAAATGCACCCTTATGATGCTAGGTGTCTTCTGTCTTCTTGTTCCAAAAAAAGCTTGTGTGCTCAGTTTCTTCATTGCATCTTTTGCTTTTCTCTCTCTCTCTCTCTCTCTCTCTCTCTCTCTCTCCTGGATTTGTCAAATATTAGATGGGTGAGGTAGATTAAAATTTAGAAGTTAATAGTTGATTGGTGCCTAGGAACAGAAGCGAACGAATTGGGGTTAAATATGGTACCAAGGGCGTATTGACATTCTTGACTTTTAACTTACTATGATTTAGAAGGGACATCACTAACCTAACACTTTCAAGGAAGTGATTACTTTTTACAGTTATTTGTACAATGAACGTTCTAGTTTAGCTAACTTAGTTTTATCTTTTTTGCTTTGTACGTGATATTGAGATTTGCAGAAGTATAAAAGGTGACTTTAAGTGAAAATAGCCTTTTAAGCATAAGAGAGAGATTCTAAAAAAAGGTTGCAACTAGTATGAAGGGTTGTATGTTAACTAATATTCTACTTTACAACTACTTTATGGACCTGCATTATGACCAGACTGCATTTCATATCAGATCTGACCATAATGCCCTTGATGACAGATTTGACCTATGCGTTGAAGCAGTTTGCTTAAATTTTTTTTTTAAGCCAGTACCTGGTGTTTGTTGCATTGGCTGGATTTAGGGTCTGGTGTTGGTGGTGGCAGACCTGTTGGTGTGGCAGATGTATGTGTGATGTTGATGATGGTGATTGAGTTATCCGCCTTCACTGTCAAGGAAAAGTTCATTGTCACCCCTATCATTGCAAATATTAGCGGCAAGTAGTATCTTTTGGTCGTAATGTCCCACGCCCAGCACCATCACTTGGCAATCAGTTTTCAGGAATTCAAGCATTGTCTAGTCGTAGATCATAGCTTTGGATGTACCTGTGTCATCCGTGATTTGTGCATTGAGGCAATACTAGTGATGCAGTGATTATGATTCAGTTGGTTTTTATTTATTTTTTATTTTTTAAGGTGAGTTGGTTTTGCTACTTACCGAAAGCTAGGAGTGATAATCTTGTGGTCATCACAGAATGATGGAGTGTGTTTGTGCATTCTGATCATTGTGCGAAGTACAGGTTTAGGTGTCTTGACGTTATAAATTCCAGCCTTGCATGTATAGGACTTTCTTTGATGCTGCAGAAGTGTCAAATCATGTTATAATAGTTGTTATTTAGCGATGCGTGAAGCGACAGACATTGACCTTCTTGGAATGGTGTCATCAGATATGGGATGGTGTTATCAGATATCACGAAATGCGTGAAGCGACAGAAATTGACTTCTTGACTGAATTGCAACGTAGTTAGTGATGTTATAGCATGATTGAACATTAATGAGTGATTCGAAGTGTGATATGTTATTTAGTTTTGCAACAGCGACAATTCCATCACCCTGTAGCAAGTGAATAGATGAAATGGTCCAAAAAATAGAGGTGAAGGTTCAGTTTCAGTTATATATGATATTGTTTCATATATTTGTTACAAAATGAGTAAATGAACAAATAGGTTTGTAAATGGTGGTTGTTACTTACATGGCGGCCAACTAATAAGTAGCGTAGCTCTAGATGCTTGCGTCTTGAAATCCATTGTTTTAGTACAAGAATAGTGATTACCCCTGGGTTTTGTCCTTTTATCTCAAAGATATGTATGGCTGTCGTTTTTGTATAAAAACATGTGAATAAAAAGATACATTAAATCATTTTTATGTAATGTGTCAGTCAACAATTTATGTTACGTGAATCCGGTGTAGTAACCGTTAAAGCAAATGCATACCTACAACTTCCCACGTGACGCCTCCAAACCAGCAACAGTGACAGCATATGTCGAATTTAAAAACATAGGTTACAAATTAGCTAAAACAGAAAATCGTCCAATAAAGAAAGTAATTATATTGCATAGAAATTTATGAAGCTTTTTTTTTTATATAATATTAATGAACCAATGACAACTGTGATTCAATAACTTTTTGAGGAAAAACAAACATATCTTAAGCATACCTTTGAATATTGGTTCATTGTGTGACATGATTGTTGGAGGCAAACTAAGTTATTTTGCAAATGCATGTGATTCAAAAATGTTTAGTGACGGGTTAGATTTCTTGATACATTTTTTACCTAACTTAAAGGATGATTTTTTTATGTATGTCTGCAGATTAGGGGTTTAATCAGTATGGCATTCGATTTTATTCAGTATCAAAATTAATCGGATTAAATTATGAAACCGAATACAGGAACTTCGAAACTAAACCCAATTCGGTTCGGACTGAAAACCGAATATGTAATTTGTTTCAGTTTTATATTAAATGATTTTGGTTCGGTTGGTTTTCAGTTTAATTGGTTTTAAACCGAATAATGAACACCCCTACATGAAGTGGCCAAAACAAAAATGAGAACCGAACCCCACAACCCAACTCGATATCGACCGAAAACCGAAATATGTACCTTGGTTCGGTTTACATGTAAAGCAAAAAAGTATGTCAGTTCAGAAACACAAAAAAACAACAGCCACTGATGACAAAAAAACACTAATGCAAGCCAAATAATTACAAACATAATCAACCTAACAGTAACCAAACACAAAAACAAAGTCCAAAGACCATAGGCATTTCCTCGAACAATTGGAGTGCAGTACAACAAACAAAAACAATGAACCTCATGTCGGAATGCAAGAAGACGAAGTATGAGAGACAAAAAACGTACCTACCAATTACAAACTCAGACCACGGCCCAAGTTCCGACCGCCATGACCTGCGCAACGAAAATATGATGCTGAATAAGGAATCATTACAAAAAAAAAAGAAATCAAGACATAAAACAAACCAGAGGAAAAGATGATCGAGAGAAGGGACAACTTTTATGAGATACCAAAGACAAAAGAGAAGATGAGATAGTTATAACAGTGGGTTAAAACACATATAATAGACACGTAACAAATACCACAGACAATTGGCAAAGTAGAATGACCAAGAAGAACATACAAACAACAATAACTTTTGGTACAACACCAAACCTAGACGTAAATGTATATATATAAACTTGAAAGGGCTTCAAGAAATACCGCAGATCCTCCATGTGGACCATGCCCATCATACACACCCTGCTACCAAAAAAGTCACGCTAAATAACCCTACACCATGATTCATAGGAATATATTTTTGTAGATGTTAATGCAAGGTGGTAAATGTGAACTGAACATTTACCACCTTGAGAAGAGAAAACAATACACTAGCAACCTCTGCAACCACACAAAAGAAATAATAATAATGTACATAACCCAAAGGACTAACTCACCATTCCCCTGAAAATAGTAAGGAATCTCGTCAACACTTGTCCAAATCTGATTTATCCCGGTAGACACCAAAGCCGCCTCAAACACAGGGCATAGAGGAGTAGATACCTGCTTTAAAGTCGTGTACCATGACTGGCCAAAGTTTGCGGAAGGTTATAGGAATTGGGATAACATCAACTCTCACATAAAAGAACTTTTACGGCTAGTCATGGAGGCTCCGCGGTGCTTCACCACGAATAGTGTTTTATGTGTCTTGGAGATGAACGGCGTACCAGGTATCTCGAGGAAGCAGCTTTGTAGAAGGCATTAAACCGCACCAAGGTGGGTGTGATACCTTGAGAACGACAGAAGAACTCGAAGTGACAAATTCGAATCATACCCATTACATGGATTTGGGTGATATGAATGTCGTAGGTAGATAATAAGTCATCGATAAATCAAGTAATCGAAAATCTAAAGTTACCCGAAACAAAGAACTCAAAATACAAAGCGATTTTTACCTAAAGGAGGGGAGTCTGCCATCATACCATCAGCCGGAAGCCTTGGTTCCCATTCTGGCAAGATTCGCATGCCCTCACTAGAACATTGAAATTAGCCACTGGCCACTGAATGGGAATTAAAATCTATTTCGAACGCTTATCGGTAGCAGTTGACAAAACGACGAGCAATAGTGTTCAAGTGAGCGAAAAAGCTGAGAGATGGGTAGACAATCTCGGAAAACCGGGAAGATTCAATATTTGAGAATTTTGAATTTTGAAATTTACAAGGAAGCATAAGGAAAAGAAGAGGATCCGTCAAGGTGTCGGTATATAATCATCGCAATTAATATACAAGAGAAACCGTCAGGTAAGAGGAAAAGTCGTGGCCCAATAGATAGGCGAGTCAGGCTGGAAAACAGAAAGTGTATGACAGTTGAGCGAGTAACCCCCAAGCGCCTAGAAAAGGGGAACCAAAATGTGCCTGACACGCCAGGCGTCACGTCGATACCGTCCTTGAGCCAAACATGTTTTCTAGTCAGTAAAGCGTTTATAACACGAGTTGATGTCACCTAGAAGAACCGAGTAATTATTTCGAGGAATCATCCTTTGCACATATCTTTCGTGGAAGAGGACGTGGGAAGACACAAAACTACAACAATAATACCTCTTGACCGGAATAAAGCATGGTCCGATGCTACCACATAAAGGAATGGTGCACACCATACACAATTACATTGGACCAGCCACATCCTTACCAAGAAAGAAATTGCCACACTCTTCGAACCGAACAATTCCACGTCTTTAGGGAAAAAGAGGAAAGAACGTTTTAAGAAAGAACAAAGGTTAAAAGTAAGACTAAAAGAAAAGGAGTAGTTAACATGCAAACAAACGGGGTCACATATTTATAGGCCAATGTATGGTTGAAGTGACAGCGAAGCAGAAGATGCTCTTTGAAGATGAGCTGACCAACCACAAGACGCCATGTTAGATACGAGAAAAAAAACGGTGTTCGTTAGAGAGCGTGTACCCCACGGGACGGAAAAAAGTTAAAAAGCTGACACGAAATCCAGCTATAGTCCCAATGAATTTTAGTCAGGCATCACGTCACCCTTTTTCCATAGTTATATTCTTATGTGGCTAACCACTCTTAGTGGTCGATGCACACGCGCACGGGTACGGGCTCAGGCGTAATGTGTGCGCTTTGATGGCGCACTTGCACTTCGCACACTCGCATCGCCGCGAGCCGCATTAGTATGTTTGAACAATGGAAGTTAGACCAAGACGTGATGAGCTACCAAAGTTCAAGGACTAAAAATGTAAAATCTGAATTTTTATTCCTTCGCGCGATGCGAAGGAATTGGATGCAGCTACTTCGCGCTGCACGAAGTAGCGATGAAGTAACCGTGTAGTTGAATGACATGTGGCAACACGTCATATGACACATGTCACCACGTGGTGACACGTGGCAAGCTTAGTTGTCAAATCACCAGACCTATGAGTCTACTTCACATGATGCGAATGGATGTTTCGCGCTACACTAAAGACAAAAGAAACCTGAGATGGTTTATTAGCCGTTCGCCCTACACGATATGAACAATATGTTTGTCCTTCGCGCTACGCGAAGGAGCACTTTTACTGCCTATAAATAGGTGGTCATAGGATGAATTCTCATTCGTCCATCACATCCCAATCACACACATATTACCTCGAAGTTCGTGCCACAATCCCGACATTCCAACGTTCGTTTCTCGAAGTACGTGCAAAGAAAAGAAGTGTTGTTCATTTTTTTTCTCGATTATCCGACAAGTAGAAGTGCTGCTCGCGTCAAGCTTAGACATTTCTTATAAACAAGCCATACATGGTAGGGGTTCTGCCCGATTATTTTATTATATATGGCTTAGACCTTAGTCTAGAATATACCCTTTACCTTGATCATATAATAAGTGAAATATAGATTTCATAAGATGAGGTTATAGATAAAATATTAATTCTTTATTTTATATAAAGAATTTTTATAAATGTTTCTTATGAAAGAAGAAACTTAATATATATGTTTCTTCTTCACGTAGTGTATAAATGATGAATAAAGAATGGACTAGAGGTCCTTACGTTTTATATAGAAATGAATGTCAATGTAAAGGTTATGAAAACAGACTAAAGGTCTGAAGCTAGATCGTTTATCTAGTATTTATAAAACGTTATTCTCGTACTATAGGTCCGAGGTAACAAGAAAACATAAATTAGTGAGAGACACTGATCAAGAACAAAGTAGAATACGTCTAAACTCTTTACAAGCAAACTTTATAAACAGTTATTAAATGTTTACATGGGATTATGTATCCCTAAAACTTTATAAACAAAGGTAATCGCTAACCCTCAGGCTATCATATATGTTTGTAAGGATCCTTACATATGTAGGTAGACGGTGGGCACACCGCACCACACTTGCTAACGCCTCCACCACGTTGGGCCGGACCTAAGGAATGTCCGAGAGGGGATTATCTTGTGTATATGGGTAGTTGCTAAGTCCTTGAACACTGCGGTGTTCACTGAGTGGTTACGAGTTGAGCTGGATGTTTATAATAATAATCCAGACTTTTAGAACTTGGTTATTTCTTCAGCCATGTTGGGTCGAGGCCTACGATGCCTCGAGTGGATAATCAAGTATCAAAATTATTTTGTGTCAACGTGTTCAGCAGCATGTGTTGCTAACGTATTTTATAAATTTTGTTACAGGTATTCAAGAATAGGTGTTTGGAGGTCAAGGGATAGCCATTAGACAATCTGATAGCTCAGATGGAGTTTTTATTAATAAAATAATGTAAATATGGTTTTGTGCTTTAAACGCTTTTCTACCAACCAACCGGGTGTTTCATTCCCGTCTTTTGAATATAACAATATTTTAATCAAGTCTTCCGCTTACAACCTTAAACTTTGATATATTTACAAAACATGTACCAAATTGTGGTCACACGCCTAGCCCATAGATTGGGGTGTGACACACCGCGTGTTACACCAGAGAGTTCTGCTCTTTTGGCAGTACAACGACTGTCAAGTGGCAGCTGGCGGTATGGTTTTCGAAGGAACGTCCAAGATAACCTTTTAACGGTGTGGCTTAGTTAAGATAACATAATCTGGCGAGAGTGAAACAACAGGGATCTACAAATTTGAGGAATTGTGATACCACCGACTAGCAATTGCGGAAGCGTAAAACAGAAATGTAACAGACACCTCTGATATCAACCACATCGTTTTATAAAGAAACGCAACAAACTAATTTACATCATATTACATCATTCTAACTCCGTTTACAAACTAGGCGATACATAACATAAACCGGTTCGTTAATTGCTTTTTTCCTTAATAGTATGCTTGCATCTATCAAAAACAGTATTAAACACCACCTGATCACATAACACATAATCATTTCATTCAACTTTGGTATACCTGAAAAACATGTTAAAAAGAATCAACTACGAATAGTTGGTGAGTTTCACAAGTTTAAACGAAATCTGATAATCGTATTCATCATAATCATAATACGTATATATGTGATGTAGTTATACTAAGCCACAAATGAAACCTTGACAGTGCATTTATGCCACGTGGCCTCCACTACCCACGTCAATCCTGTGGCCTCCATTTCCCACGCATCCCCGTGGTCCCCCTTCCGCCCATGACATGCCCCAATTGGCTATGCCTAACACTACATAGTGTGTTCGTATAAATATATGGTCATTGCGCAATTGCGTAATGTCCCGGCATCTGTTCCGGCTCAATTTAGTTTGTTAAACCGTACTATCCACTTTCCATCTGCTCGTAGTTAATCGCTGTGTTTGTGGGGACTTTTCATGTGTTAGCACTTAAGTAATTCACATCATAATGCGTTTCCAGATAGATAGATAGATATAAACATGTTTTTCACACCAAATGTTTGTAAAATAATTTAAAAAGAAGGGTCATGAAACTCACCTTATGGCAATATAATCAGCATGAAGCAATACAATCAACACGGCAAGCGATACAATTGGTACGATAAGAGATACAGTCAGTACGATAAGCATTACAGCTTGTGCGTATTGTTTATAACCCGAGTCCTATAATCAGTACCATGTTGTTTATAACATTGAATTGAGTTCTATATCAAGTCTGGGTATATTTGTTTCGCCCAGAACATGCCAGTAGTCTTAAATTGTGACGTTGTTACAATATGTAATGTTCAAAAATCGGACTTGGCTCAGTTTCACTGTTTCGTATGCTGGGCCAAGTTGTTTGTTGAAGCGTTTCGAAAACAGGTAAAATCACAAAAACTTGATTAAACGTGTAGTTTGATAAATGATCCAATTTATAAAGAAAATTCGGAGTTTAGATGTCGGATTCGCTAAAGGGCTCGTTTTCGTTTATACAGACTACTTTGGAGAAAAACGCGCACAATTCACCAGAATTATCCGAATTTCTCTCAAAATGTTTAGTTTTACTAAATTAATCCAAAATTTTGACATTCAACCACTTTTGATGCTCTAGTATCCCAGTAGGTTCGTTAATCCGAACGTTGCTGGTTTTTATCAAATTTATATTTGTTATAACTTTCAAATTAGTACAAATCTTTATCCGAGCATCTTTAATTTATGAAAATTTATGCACTTACAATTAATAAATGTAGAATTTATAAAAATTATTTTGAAAATATTTACTTATTTATTATTTTATATAAATTCATTTTAAATGCTACTTTTTAACCGATAAATCATCTGTTTATACCAAACGATATCCGAAAAATCCGATTATTTTTATTGAGTAGTCAAAATTTCTTCCAAAAATCATTGTAAAATTTCTAGAAATCAAACTACTTGGCTAAAATACCATTTTGAGCAATAAACCGTCGTTAAAGTTCGATTAAACAAGAATCCAGAAATCGTAACCAGGTTTCTCCAATTGACCCCAAATTTTACGTATGATCTTGTAATATATTACCTGAGTTCTCTAAAAAACTTTCATAATTTTTCATGCTGTTTAACTATTTTTTCACAAATAAACCTTAATAAACAGTAATAAAACCGCCAAATATGCTCAAATTGTCAAAAAATTTCCCAAATTTGGACACGGGACTCACTCATATGATCCTGATGTCCCTGAAAATTTTTCATAGGATAACAATAAGCACATCACAACCTACACACAAAAAGCCCTTAAACGAGTGTTCGGTTAGTACCTTTGCGTTTTCCGGGTGTTTAGGCTCTTTTCCCGCGTTTCCGGGTTCTTGGCTCCCTAGCTAGTATATCTACAGACCATGTACCACAAAATCAAGCATAGAACACAAAATAATTAAGCATTGTAACATAGGGTTTCGATTAGGGTTCCAAATCGAGTTTTTAAACCGTTAAAACGCGATTTAAACCTCCTATTCCGTAGTTTTTTCGTCAAAAAAAGTGTTTATATTCACATTTGTAGCCATGTTGAATATCAAAATCTGTTTTTACACTAGTTTGAAGAGTTTTTCATGGTTAACTATATTTTTTTCTCAGTCAAACTCTAATCTTATGTTTATAAACATGTTTAAAAGACTTCAAATCATGACTTTACCTAGGGTTTTTGGTAGAAAAGCTTGAAGAAGAGGCTGTTCCAGAAGTTAGCATAATATAGTTTGACATAAAACAAGAGTAAATAGCTTTTAAGGAAAGAAATCAAAGGAGGTGCTCCTGTAAGTCCCGTAGAGGATCTTTCAATGTGATATCAATATACTTAACGGTTAGGTGGAAACTAACCACTAGGTTGATTTTGTGAGAAACGATTAAGAACACATCAAACACAATGAAGAGGCTTCAAAACACATGTATATTATACGTCGTGTGCTTAAGCCTTTAACTTACACGGTTGAAAATACAATGGACGAAACAACACACCTGATGACCCACTCACGAACCAATTGGCAACCCTACAAATGTAAACATATATCCTATATATAGACTACCAACCTAGGCCCAAAACAAAGTAAAGCCCACCGAATACAATAGGTTTCGGTTTACACATAAATGCCCAACTAAGCCCAATCTAAGTTTAACAATACCAAGCATAAACCACAAAATATAGCCCAACAATCTCCCCTTGGTTTATTGCTTGATTTTAGTCGTGCTCGAGGATATCTTCAAAAATCTGTTCTCTCAGCAACAGTTGGTTGAGTAGTTGGTATCACATCACTAGCCAGCACGCCTGGTTTTGGATCTTTCTTTCGTCGTTTGCGTAGAATAAGATCGATGGCTGGCTCTTCGTCAATATCATCTTCAACATGTGTCGCAGTAACTGATTGAGGAGGTTTCAATGCAGTCAACTGGAGCCTTTTCTTGAACACTTCGAACTCTTTAACTTGTTCAGCAGTAGGTACTGACTGTTATACCTTTGAGCAGGAACCACATGTTCCTCAGCTACAACTGCACCAACATCATCAACATCTGCCTCGATCTCAGCAAATCTTCCAAACTTGACCAACGGATGAAGGACCTTGATAAACCACTTTGACTCCTTTCCAAACTTAATCAAATCTGCAAACAAAACCTTTTGAACTTCTGAGATACCCATCTAGGCCGAGAACCAGGATGGGCCGAGAACACCATTAACACAAACAACTTGGACCAAAGATTACTCGAACAATAACACAAATATTATGGACACATTTGGCCCAACTGAATGGCCCACGACATTGTTTGCAACCGTCAAATTTCATGATCTAAAAATCAATCCGATTCATTTGAAAACGATTTCTTAAGGCATTTGTTTCGACACAAGTAAACATGAGGTAAAAACTAAAAATTAAAAATAAAATAAAATTAGAATAAAACCTAAACTAAAACAAAAATTTAACCATCTGGCCTTCAGTAAATTTAACATATTTTAAGATCAAATTTCAGCTGTTTTAAACAGGCAACACCTTTTTATGAAAAGATCCGACCATGAAATCATATTGATTAAGATACTTTCACAATGATTCATTTTCAGCATTATTGTGACTTAGTGAGAAGGTTGATAGCAGGTAATTTTCATGATTTTCATTGCACCAGTGATATGATTAGATTCAATTAGGCATAAAGCTTATATGGACATCACTTATGGACCTATGATGCCCCTTATCTATTCTCAAGACGTATTTGGCTTTCCCTAGATCACCCCAATTTGACTCCAACCCCTAGTACTTGATCAAAGTACTTTTCTCTATATAAAATGATTTTAAGCTTTAAGGTTGAATGTTAGACTTACATGCCATCCGGACTTACAAGCCTTACATTCAGGATGTTAGGACTTATTTGTATGCCCCACCCCTGTAGTTCCCTGGGACCCCTTTAAGCTTTTGGAAAATAATTTGAATGACAATAATTTTCATATATATATAAATATTGTAATTTTATTTATTTTTTTTATACTTCAAATGAAGTATAATATTTTTGGCGATCAAGACACTAACGGGCTCGTGTATGACTGGGTAATTGCTTTTCTGCCTATCATTCGGAGAGATGTATCTAGGGACATGCAAACATCTTCAAAATGACTCTCCACAATAAGTTTAGCAGATTTAGTTTATATCACTTCAAACTTTTAGTTATCATGGAAAGCCACCATACACATCAATGACTAATCAAAAGCCTTTTTAGCCTAATAACTTCACACGTTAGGTACACAAAATCAATTTATCTATCATTTCTCAAAGGTTGGATAAATTTTCATTTGAAAATATTTTAAGCTTCTAAAAAGCTTTTAGTTGAATAATAATATCACTTCCCAGATGATAACTCTGAAGACGATTTTAAATTCAATCACCCCAGTTACCTTAAGTTTTCAGGTGAATGGCTATCCTATGTGTCTATAGGTAGACGATAGGACCAAACACATAATAATATGTATCCCTCAAACTTAGGCAGCCGACATAATTTTTAGTGAAAGAACTTAAACCAATAGTTAAACCAAAAAATAAATTTTTTTATGTATGTTCAGTTGCCCCGGTCACTTTCAGTCCTAAGGTTAATGGCTATCCCATGAGTCAAGAATTAATGACTGGACCAAACATATGAAATATGTCCATTGAACTTGAGTAACCGGCATGATTTTAAGCAAGAGAAACGTTTTTGATTTTGATTTTGATTTTTATTTATTTTTTATTAAGCACACATACACACACACTCTTTTCGTAATTTTCTTTTCCTCCCCCTAAATTTGTACAGAAATTATGACAAGAAAAAAAATTTATGTACACAATTTAAACCTCAAAATACTCAGTCTTCAAAACGTAACATCTTAGGAAACCCTACAAGCACATTGAATCTTGCTGTTCCGACCGATTTCGTAAATAGGCCCACCACATTATTATCAGTGTGGACCTGTTCAAGATGGAATAGTTTCCGGTCGTAACAGTCATGAATAAAATGAATTTTGATATCGATGTGCTTGGTTTTAGAATGCTGAACCGGTTTTTTAACAATGACAATGGCAGCATCATTTTCACATAAAATAGAAGTAAAGAAATTTCAAACCATGATCCAGCAATTGATGTTGCATCCAGATGGCATGTGAACAGCAGGTAGAAGCAGCATCATACTCAGCCTCAGTAGTGGATGTGGACACCGTTTTTTGTTTATTGTCATGAGATGAGTCGATCATCCAATCAAAGTACCCTTCTCTCCTCACGCAAAGGAAACATACCCTCAATTAAAATTTGAATGTCGTGTAGTTGAGAGATGTCTCCTGTCATGTGCCTGGAACAACCACTATCAACATACCATGGTCTAATGATATTCCTCCATAGCTGTTCCTGCACGATGTGCGAGATTAGTTAGTCTTAGGTACCCAGTCCATAGTCGTTCTGGGTAAACCTAACTTGTTCAACCGTGTCACGGGTTGCCATGACATGTCTTCCTGATTATCGAAAATCGAACAGGAAGGCTTTGATAACTTTTTCACTAGAGATTTAGGTAACCATCTGTATTTGGGTTTTAAAACTTATTGTTTGAACAGACATTTGGCTTTGTCTCCGGTTTACGGACGGAATGCAAATTTGACTTTGACTTTGACTTTCTAACCGATTTCGATTCTGAGGCCCACTTTGGTCTCGGATCTGAAACAGAGTTTCCGTTCCGCTTTTGAACCGTAATAGGCGTGGTCTGATGATAATTTGACCTGTAAGCCTTGTCTTTCCTCTAATCACCATCAGAGGGCTTTGCTTTAAAACACCTCGTTTTATGTGAGTTAAAGTTTCTGTAGGTATTTTGAGGCATAGTACTCTGATAGCGTCTGTAATATGGAACATACGGGAGACGTGAACAATTTCTAACAATGTGACCGGGAATGCCACAATTGAAACAGGTTTGCCTTTTAACGAAAAAATCGTTGTGGCCGATTCCCGATCTTGCTTTGTTGTGTGAGCTTGTTTGTCTCCCTTTGGATTTAGCACTGGATTTCTCACAATTGTGAGAGCATGAACTTCCTTCTTTAACAAGCTTGGGTGATAGATATTTATGCAAATTCTTATTTTTATCAAGTTTATTTGAAATCAGATTACTGCTTTTAGAAGTTTTAGAAATATCAGCCACATAATTGTCTTTGCTTTTTAAAACAGAGCCTGCACAAGTATTAGCAGCAATAGTATTCAAAACAAGCAAATTCAAAGAATCATGAGAATTAATAGGTGAGTCATAATCCTCATCAGTCCAATACTCAATTATCACTTCATCTGCACGTGAAGTAAACACATTAGTATCGCTCACCTCGGATGTTGATTAAGTAGCTTTGGCTGAACCAGCAGCACCCTTGCCAATTTCAGTCGGCTTACCATACTGCATGCACTTCTCCATTTCTTCCTCATCTTTGGTAAGAGGAAGACTAGTGTAATTATTATTATATGGAGGTGGTACCATGTTATAGCCTAGACCTACACCTTTATGTTCTTTCCATTTTAACTGTTTCTCTATCATTGACTCAACAACAGCACTAGAGACATCAAATTTTCTAAAATTGAATTCAGCATTATCGAATTTATTTGTTAATTTGACTATCTCCAGTCTAGATGCTTCTAACTCGGCAGTTAGTTCAGCTACTTTATTTTTAGCATCTAAATGGTGACAGCACTTTATGCTAAAATCTGATTGAAGTTTAGAGAAATCTTGTTTTTGTGCCTCTATTTTATCATTTAATGCCTTTTTTAGTTTCTTTAGGGTAGTATTTTCATATTTAATTCCCTCCATTTCTCTATGCATATTACTATAGTGAATTTTATAGAGTGCTACCTTATCAATACATGATTGGGAGTATTACCTCAGAGGATTTGGTGGTGGTGAAGGCCATGAACTTACCTCGGATGAATGGCCCAACGAATTAGAAGCCCTGAACAAAATCCAAAGCCCAACTAGGTGAGCCCAATGCTTTCAAAAGGCCGAGAACCTTGAAAAGTAACCGAAAACCTTGAACAGTGGCTGAGAACTTTGATCATTGACCGAGAACTCTGATACTTAACCGACAACTATGATTATTGACAGAGAACTATCAAATCTGCCCGAAAACTCAGAGATCTTCCC
>NW_027505577.1:0-19912 GCF_021521415.1 Bidens hawaiensis
AGCTGGTAATATCTCTCTTTCAAGGTTACTTTTTATTTTATTTATTCAGTTTTGACATCATCATGATTAACTTCCTTTGTAGGCTATTTTAGCAGATGAAGAGGTTGTGAAGACAGGATCAATCTTTGAATGGTATGTGTTTATGTATTTGTATATTTTTGTGTTTGTATATGTGTGCGTGTATATGTATTTGTGTGAAAACTGTTTTGTATGTTGTTACTGGTACATTTATTTGATCATGTTGGTGAATTACTTAATTCAACCTAATTTATAACTAATTTGTATGGATGATTTAATCATTTTAAATAGTTATACAATATGTAAATTTAACAATACAATAGGGAGCAATACTAATGTGAGTGAGTCTTATATAAATGATACTTCTTGTCAGTTGGTAGTAATAGATTTTATGAGTGAATCTCAATAATTAAGTTAACTCATTTGCAAGATTGATTAATGAAAGCATATCACAATTTTTTTTTACAATAATATCACTTAAATATCATAGAAACATCCAAATGATTTACAATGAAGTGGCAGGTAAGCGGGCAACAAGCTGCGCCGCAACCCCTCTTTTGGATAGCAAACCCAATCCTACTAAAAACAAAGTTTCGATTCTTATGGGCTGATACGTTACTATGCATAACTTTCTGAACCCTATTCAAAAGGTCCACGACATCCGGAGCTAAGAAACCAAAAGTGTCAAAGGCAAAGGGGATAAAGACGTGTTGATTCCCCAAACAAGCTCTCTCGTGTTTAGCAACCTTGCCCGATGCCGTCTTCAATGCTGCCTGCCTGCTACAAACCCATTGTCCCTAATCCCAACAAGAGGGGACACTTTTGTGAGGTCGACACAAGCGTGTTTCCCCTTACCCACTCAAAAACAAGAATATCGGCCAGTCGTAATGAAGATCTTCCTTCTTGAGGATCCGTAAGAAAGTTTACGGGGGCTTCTTTTTTAGCCGAAATTCCGGTTCGTTTAAGAACATCGTATAGAACATCCCTCACCAAATCATGCCTGTACTTAAACCCATGCAACTCTTTGCAGTGAACCGCATGCTCACCAAAAAAATCCAAACAAACCTTATGGCAAACCGGGCACGGCTCATCTACCGGAAACAAAGGGATCATTAACCGATACTTCAGGATGGCCCGGTACTCCAAAGCCGACATATGTTGGCCCAATCCTTCAATAGGGAGAACACTTAAGAAATCTTGAGCCTGAGGAGCCCAAAGAAACTCAAACACCGCTTTCTAACGAGGGGATAAATCAAACTTCATTTCCAAACTCTTGATGATTCCATTACAAAAGGGCACTCGCCAAAGCATGTTGGGCTTCAGGGGGCGCGGTGTCTTTATTAGAGAAAACCGTTAATATCAAAGTCGGGAAGTGAAGTGTGCAACCGATCTATCGTACTCTCATAATCGGAGTCAAACCCATCAATACCACAACCTCGAAGAATGTGGTCTTGCAATTCCCAAGATTGCGCCCTCGAGGCCACAAACGCATAAGTAGAAACGTCTTAAGTTGAACATAACCCTAAACCTCCAAAACGAGTCGGAAGTGATGCCAACCTCCATTGAAAATCTCCAAAAGAGGCACCACCACAAACCACAATGTCCTCAATCGCCCCCCCCCTGAAGGTCATTGTCAAACACAGAAATTGCTTCCCCTACAAACACAGGTTGGCATGTTCTGAGACCGAACAACAACTTTCCAACTCCCAAACATGAGCGGAGCAAAAGGAGCTCGCATTGAGGGTCCCGCAGATGCGGGAGATAGCTCATCAACTCCACAACTCGCGAAGCTCTTTTCATAGCAAGTTCACTGGTGAACCCGACATCCAGGCTAACGGCTCCCCCGAGGAGTTTCACACCTAGCACCGTTCTTCCAATCTCATAGGGAAACACCCTCTCCTGCACCTTAACCCCATTGCACGACGGCCAAAATACTTCGGTTTTCTTAATATTAAGTTCAAGGCCTAGGCGGGGACCCTCCGACCTGATAATATCTAAAGCTTTAGCAACCTCTTTAGAGTCCCCAATAATTGTACCATTATCTAGGTACCAAGCATGAAAAAGAAGCTTACAGGAACTCTGGACTAGATGAATAAGTGGGTGCAGAACTAAGGCGAAAAAAAGAGGTCCCAAAGGGTCTCCCTGCTGAACCCCAGTGGTGGACCAAATGTGGCCATCCCTCACATATAGCCTGGCCGGTTGCCCATATAAAAAGTTCACCCATAAGAAAATAGATGGGCATCGGACCCGAACCTTATTAAGAAAGGCAGTCCTATCCACCAAGTTGAAGGCATTACAAAAATCAATAGTAAGCATAGCCAATGACCCATCAGAATGGAACTTACTTAAAAACCTGTTCACGCTATGAAGAACGGCCTCTTCACCACTAGGGACTCCCACCCCAAACTGAAAGTCGCACAAGTATTTAGTAATGTCTTTCCCAACACCCCTCATAGCTACCTTAGAGATCAATCTTCTCCAAATGGCACCTACCGCAATGGGTCTAATCCCATTGTCCGGTTTGAGCAACGGTGTGAGAGGAGCCGGCGCAATAAACTCTGCCAAAACCCTTGGGCATCCCCCCCACCCCCCAACATAAGTTGACCATCGCAGTAATAGCCTTTAGTAACCTAACAGCGATCGGCGACCTCTCTCCACAAAATGCATCCAAAATATGTTGTGCCCTCAATCCATCTCGTCCGCATGACGTCCCTTTAGGGAAGGATTTAATGCATTCAAGCACACAATCCTCATCAACAACAAGAGGAGGCTCAGGAAGCAATGAAGCAGGCATAACCGGCGAGGGCAAATTAGGATGCTTAGCCACTAACGCTTTCAAAGTGTCATTGCCGAAAGGTGCAACCCCTGAAGAGCATAATACTTTAATAGCGGCAGTGAAATGCCCATCCGCCACTTTTCGTAAACATTGTTTCACATTGGCGCATACTGCAACGTTATAGTGCTTAGCGAGAGGCTCCTCATGACTCGAGTTCACCCCTATAGGTGTGGCAAAAAGGGATAAAATAAGCGCATCAAAACCATCCTTAACACCCTAAGTTGTTAGTGCCTGTTGAATACTATGACATTGTAAAGACTTTCTATTACTGGACCTGCACTCCTGACGTTTAGAAAGTTTGAAAACACGCAACGTGCACCGCCGTAACAAGAAAAGTTTCACCCACGCCTCAACAGACTCTGGCATAGCAACCACCTTACCCAGAGCTGCAGTTAACGCTTGAACAAATGCCTTACGACAACTATGAGGGATGCTCTTAACAGTTGTGATAGGAAGAGAGAAGACGCGGTCAAGGAGAACCTCATCCACCACTATCCCTCCCAAGGGAGCAACATCCCTCATAACATGCGGTTTATCAATCTTCACAATAAACTCCTCCACAGCTCCCACACCCTCGTTGTACTTGGTGACTCCAGCAGCATGATGACACGTCTGTTTAAGAGCATTTGGACGCATACACACCCCACATAGCCACTGGTCTGAGGCCTTTAAAGCCTCCCCAACCGAAATAAATAAATCACAATCCGTGGAGATGGCATCCCGTAGGGTCCCTTTCCGCTCATCCGACGACAAATGAAGTTGTTTGATATGCGCAATCAACCGAGAGATCCCCATTGACCCCGCCCGTCTGTCCGGGCAACAATGGAACCCCCTAAAAGGACATGGCTAAACACCCCCGGAACCCACACTATTTTCTAGGGTCTTAGACATAACACCCTCATCAATTAATCCACCACGAGAAATGATGTCGAACCAACAACCATATCCACCTCTCGTGCCCACCTCCCCTGATGGGGCTCCTTTGACAATCCGGGCCCTTGTCATAACCCCTCATGACAAAAAGGCCAACAAACAAACAAACTCAAGCTGAGTTTTGGGAGTAAAAACCCGAACTAAGGAGAAAGGAGAGCAACCGGCAGTTGCTCTTTCCTTTGTAACACAAAAAAAAACCGATTAACTCATTGAAACATTTTATCGAACACCTGGCGGACAGACCCAAAACCGAAGATTAAAGGCAAAATTGAAATAGCAGTAGGGATTGATTGAAAAGAAAGTTGGTTGGGTGTGTTTGACTATGGAGTTTAGTGATTTGCGATTAAAAAAAAAAGAGAAAGAAGAGAAAGAAAATGGACTGAGTAAAACTTGGGAGTAGGGGTGTGCACAAAACCGAAAAGACCGAACCAAAACCGAAACAACCAAAAAAACCGAATTGAAAAAACCAAACCGAATTAGAAACCGGTGGTTCGGTTTTGAAAAAACCAAACCGCACCACGCACATCCCTACTTGGGACGAGCCGTCAGTCAGTCAGCCTGGACGAGAGAGACACGTTACATATTCAGGAAGAAAATCAATTTCATGATTTCCAGCAGTCCAAATCCATGGTTGATGTGAATTAGAAAGAAAAAGAGGTAATGCAATCCACCATTCAAACTTTTATAATCACCATTATCAAATCAATCACAAGTAACTCACCTTATCACAATTGCTACAAATATTGTCTGATTTTTTTTATTGTATCATTTTTTTATTGTTTTGACCTTTTTTTTTCTTTATCATGAGTTTTTAGAATCTACACATTGTCTGGATTGGTGATAAAGTTCTGCTTTTTAGTCCAATTTTTTTTTCAGTACAATCTTGTTTGATATTGTTGTTTCGAAGGTCGACATTTTGAAGTGTGTTTTCTCTAGCATTTTGATTACAGGTACATAAATTAACCTTACCTACTATATGCGTATTTGATGTTTGATTATTTTTCATTATTAGTTAAAAAGATAATTACTTTTATGTGCTCAAAAAATAACTTACAAATTAATCTAAAAAAAGAATAGAATTATGTTCCTGGATTAAAGCTGAGTATTTCAGCCCTTTTTTGGCCAATCGGTCTGGCCCGAAACAGAAAGAACATTTCTGTAAAGGAGGTCGTGAACTGAACCGCTCCAACATGTATGCATTTTTCTCTAAATTATTTTTAACAAAAGTGACAACCTTAATTGCGGGGCACAACAAAAAAAAGCCTATGGTTTTAGAAAAAAGCCGGATTTTGTTATCAAATTCACATTTTTGATTCAACACTTTGATGTTGTATGAGTTGATCTGATTTGTATGATATGTAAGCTATAAGTTTTTGATATGTAGATTGCCAAATGGAGGAAGATGAAAAAGAGTAAATTGGTGGCAATGATCAATGTTCACCAAACTCAGTTTTTTTTCGACGACTTTATAGTTCTTTGTATGAAAATATGGATGATGGTAGTTTGCACCGGTCATCAAGCTTGCAACCTTGCTCTGCCTACATGTTTGGAATATTGTATAAAACACATTTATTTTATTATCAATTCTAACGTTCTGCCTACATGTTTGGAAGATTGTATAAAACACATTTATTTTTATTATAAATTTTCTAAATGGCATTGAATATTCGACTTTCTTGGGTGATAATGTTTGTGTATGTTATGGTCACCGGTAATGGTGTAAATGAGCCATGCCAAAGCTCGGCTTGCTAAACAATATATCACAAGAGGTTTAGTAATCTTATAATAAAAAAGTATCGCGTTGTATTTTTTTCGACCCCGCTGCATCGCGCGGGTTTTGTACTAGTGATATAATACATACCTACCAAGTTAGTACAAACCTATTTTTTAATTATCTATGTGCGTAGCTATTGAATATTAATAACGGACAACACTTTGGTATTCACACATTTTCATTCTTGGTTTCTGATGCAACGTAATATGAGAATCCGAAGGCTAATCACGTTGATTCTTGGAATACCCGTGATCCTTCCCTAAACCCAAAATTCGACCCAAAAGTCAAGAATTTTTTTTTAAATTTAAAAAAATAAATAATTAAAAGATTATTATTGTTAGATAATAATTTTTTTTACATCAACATAACAGGTAGGCGGGCAACAAGCTGCGCCGCCACTCCTTTCTGAATTGCAAACCCTAACCTGCTAAAGACATACCCCTGCCCCTTTGGAGTCGACACATTGCTATGCACAACTCGTTGGACCTTGGTTAGGAAACGGATAGCTTCCGGTGCCAAGGAGCCAAAGGTATCAAAAGCCAGAGGGACAAAAACATGTTGGTTCTCTTCGCAGGCTTTAGCATGTTTCTCCACCTTCGTTTCAGCCCTTTTCATTGCTTGCCCAACTACAAACCCATTATCCCTCAAACCAGCTAAGGGAGATACCCCTGTGAGGTCAACACGAGTGTGTTTTCCCCCAGCCCAGCCAAAGACGAGCAAATCTGCCGGTCGTAGAGTGGATCTCCCTTCCGTGGGGACTTTAAGGAAGTTTACGGGGGCTTCCTTTTTAGCTGATATCCCAGCTCGCCTTAGGATGTCCCAAAGAACGTCCCACACCCAATCATGTCGGTATTTGAACCCAGGCATCTCCTTGCAATGAACTGCATGCTCTCCTAATTTATCTAGGCAAGCCTTACGGTAGATCGGACATGTTTCGTCTTCTGGGTACATTGGGACCATCAAACGGTACTTAAGAATAGCCCTATACTCGACCGCAGACATGCTTTGGCCCAAGCCATCAATCGGGATAACGGTCAGAAAATCTTGGGCATGAGGACCTTGTAAGCATTCAATAACCGCCTTCTGTCGGGGGGACAATCCAAAAACTTCTCCCAGGCTCTGAGCGATTTTTCCAAAAAGGGCATTCGCCAAAGTTTTTTGAGGCTTTGGTGGGGCGGTGTCCTTATTAGAGAAACCGCTAATGTCAAAGTCTGGGAGAGCGCCATTTAGGCGTTCCAGGGCCTGCACGTAGTCTGAGTCCAGGTCGACAACTCCGCTATTCCTTAAGATGTGATTCTGTAGCTTCCAAGACTGAGCCCTCGACGCTACAAAAGCGTAAACCCCAACATCAAGAGCCGAAAGAAGGCCTAACCCCCCCAAGCGCATCGGTAAAGATGCAAGTCGCCACTGAAGATCACCAAAGAACGGGCCTCCACATACAACTATGTCTTCGATGGCTTCTCGAAGCCCCTTATCAAAACAGGATACCGCATCATCCATCATATGGGGGTGGCATGTTCGTAACCCAAAAAGCAACTTAGCAACCCCCATGCAAGACCTAAGCAGGAGGAGTTTGATCTGGGGATCCCTAAGACAAGGTAAGAGTTTCATAAGATCAACCGCACGAGATGCTCTCCGCCTCGCCAACTCCTTAATAAAGTAGGGATCTCGACTAACAGCCCCTCCAAGGAGCTTTACCCCTCATTCTAGTCTACCGATCCCACTAGGGAAAAGTCCATCTTTGACTTTCACCCCATTACACGCTGGCCAAAAAACCTCGGTTTTCTTAATATTAAGTTACAGCCCCAATGATGACCTTTCCGAGATGATAATGTCTAGGGCTTTAGCGACTTCGTTGGCACCACCAATAATAATCCCATCATCCAAGTACCAAGCATGAAATGGGAGGTTACAGTCATTTTGTACCTGGAGAACAAGAGGGTGTAATGCTAAGGCAAACAGGAGGGGCCCAAGGGGGTCTCCCTGCTGAACTCCAGTAGTAGCCCCTATACAGTCATCACCAGTGTCCAACCTAGCCGGCTGGGCATAAAGGAACTGGACCCATAGATAGATAGACGAGAAATGATGATGAACCTCCCGGAGAAGGGCTGTGCGGTCGACTATATTGAAGGCGTTGGAGAAGTCCACGGTAAGCATAGCTAAAGAACCGTCCGCGTGAAAGGAGTTAAGGAACCGGTACGCGCTGTGAAGCACCGCCTCTGCACCATTAGGGGTCCCTACCCCAAACTGAAAGTCCCCTAAATACTGAGTCATTTCCTTCCCAACCATCTTCATAGCCACTTTAGAAACCAACCTACGCTATATAGCCCCCACAGCAATGGGCCGAATTCCATTATCCGGCTTTAATAAAGGGGTAAGGGGGGCCGAAGCAATAAACTCAGCGAGCACCTTGGGGCACAGACCCCCTAGCCATAAGTTGACGACTTCAGTGATGGCTGAGAGCAGACCCATGGAAGTCACTGATCCCTCACCACTAAGAGCGTCCAACAAGTGTTGCGCCCGCATCCCGTCTCTCCCGCATGAGGTCCCTTTAGGAAATGATCGGATACATCTAAGCACACAGTCCCCATCCACAGAGAGAGTAGGCAGGGCGACAGAGCTAGAAGGCAAGGACGGAGGCGGCACCACTGGGTGTTTATCAATGAGGGCTTTCATGGTTGAATCTCCGAGAGGGGCAACCTAACTTAAGCATAATACCTTGACTGCAGCTGTGAAATGACCATCCCTGACTTTCCTGAGACATTGCTTAATATTTAGGCTGTTTTCAGAACCCTCCTCCCCTCCCACCTCATTTTTAGAAAAAGTGCTCCCCCACGTTATCAAAGAGAGAAAGAACCAAGTCAGCAAAACCAGATCCATCTTTCCACACCGGAAGTGCTTGTTGAATGCTACTACATTGCAAAGACTTTCGATTCCCTGACCTGCGTTCCTGCCTAGTGGAAGGTTTCACCACCCTTAAAGTACAACGCGGAAATAATAGTAATTTGACCCAATTCTCAATCGAGCCTGGTGAATCCACTACCTTGCGTAAAGCGCATGCCAAAGTCTGAGCAAACGCCAAACGGCAACTTGGGGGGATGCTCTTAACCGTTTGAATGGGAAGGGAGAAAACCCATTCCAAAAGGGATACATCCCCAACCACTCCTACAGATGGACCTGGGTCCCTATCCACAGACACACGATTAGGTTTCTAGATCCCAACGATGAATTATCCAGCATCTCCAGAATCCACAGAAAAAGAATAGACACCATCAGCATGCTTGCACCCCCTGCTAAGGGCATGCAACGTCATGCACCTCCCACATAACCATTTATCCCCCGCCCGAAGGGCTTCCCCAACATTTATAAAAAGGTCCAAATCCTTGGAGATAGCATCTTTTAAGAGGTTCTTCCGAGTATCCGTTTTGAAATGGGTACTTTGCATGTGCTCAAGTAGGCGGAAAAACCCCGAGGACCCAGGTCTACCATCCTTACACTCGTGGAAATGCTTAAAGGGGCATGGCCTTAATCCATAAGTGGAGCTAGGACCAAGCCCTACTGTATTTACGTTTCGAATTCTTTTTATGGTAGCCATGTACACCCGAGAACAGAAAACAAACAAATCACAAAAGACAACGGACCCCTAAAGACCCCGGCTCGAGATGAGTTAGAGCAAGAAACAAAGACCAAACCCCTCACACTCGAAGGAGGGGAGCAACTACGGGTTGCTCACCCCTCATCTAGCACCCCACAACAACCGCTAAGGCATAAGAGGAGGAAGATATAACTCCAAATTAAACTTGTGCTTAATTCAAGTTTCCTTTCACGGCGTTGTTCAGGAGTCAAGCCATCGTCTTTACCCTTGACTTTACCACCGTTACGAGCTTGAGCTCTTTCACGATCTTTCTCCCTTTGATTACCACGTTCGATCTACGGTTAAAGATACACAAACCCAGATCCAGTTGTTCACAAAAGCATCAAAACACTACAAATAATAATAATAATTAAAACCCACAAAAGGATATGAGTCATCGTTCGTTTGAAGAAGAAGAAGAAATCCAAGAATTTGAAAAGATAAAGTAATTTAATTCACCAATTGATCAATGATCAGTCATAAACATTCATAACATATTAATAGAGAAACCAAAATAGGTTTGGGCCAAAACAAGCAGTTAAAGGCCCAACAACAACCCAAAACAAAACCCGAAAACTAGATGAAGAAGACAAAAGTGGCCCAAAAGTGTATTTAGAGGCCTTATTTTGGGAAAATAATCTGGTTAGCAGGTTACCACAACGTGGCACATGTTCCAACGGTCGTTTTGACTGGTAGCACGTTTGAAACGGAGGTCCAAAGCCGAAGTTAAGCCCATTTTCGTGCAGCCCATTTTGAAGCGCGATTTTGGGCTTCCAGAAACACCATGGCCCGCTCATCTACGCTTGGACCCACATCAATTTCTTAATATATACATTTACTTTATAATAAATTTTGATTTAACTTTTTTTAAAAAGTCATATATTAATCAATTAGAAAGTATACTTCACAGGAAACTAAGAAACTGAAGCTTATAAAAGCAATGGCTTAGATTATAGTTATATATTTGTATTTGTAATACCTAAATGAATATGTTTTGAAAGTATAAAAGTTTGTACAAAGAAATGTGAGCCTATTATATTTCCATTATTGATATATAATGGTTTACATAGTTTGTTTATGTATTTCAAATTCAATTTATTTACATTATGTGACATAACACAGCCTGTTATACTCCTAAAAATTTTCACCCCCATGACAAAAATTTCTGGGTCCGTTGCTGGTTTAATCCATTTTTAAAGTGAGATGTCATCTCAATTTATGTTTGGATTAAAGTATACCCCATAACCTAAATATTTGTCCTACCCACATTATGACGTAAACATGTAAAATCAGGTAAGATGTTAATTAGCAATCAAACAAGTCATGGAAAAACATTTGACGGATGGTCTCGCCATTAGAGTTGGACAGGACAATTTGTAATGGAACTTTGGCCGTGATCTATCTAATACTACTAGCCAACAATGCCCTACATAAATAACTAACTAATTTATCCTTTCACTCAGTTGGCATTATTTGTTTAAGAATATTTTCTAAATTAATAACTTAAGCAACAACAATTGCATGAAGACATAAAATCCATTAATCATAGTTAGATTTCTAGCCATCACATCCCATCCCATCCCATCCCATCCCATCCCATCCCATCCCATCGTGATATTGATAATAGAAAATCATTCATCACATGCACGAGACTTTTTCGTTTAGATTATCAAAATGGCTATAATGTCATATAATTTCGGTTCCACTAGTTAAAATCTTATCGAGTTTACGTAGGTAAAAACTAAAATTAATGTCATAGGCTTGATTGTAAGACCAATCGCAGTGAGCTTAAACTTTTGCTTTTTAACTCTTACCATCGGATAGGCTTGTAAGATCGTTACAAGTGAACCTCAAAACTTGTGTAACGAGTGTGGGTATTAATTACTATTAAACAATTACTGCTTTAACTCTTTTGCTGAGTTCAAAGCATTTTAGTTATTTCACATATGAAAGACTAAATGCTAACTTTAGTTCACTCTTTTAGTTGAGTTGACCTTATAAGTATTCATTACTTGATCGTGCCCAAGCTTGAGAATAAAGGCTTTGGTCGAGCTCCAGCTTGGCACTATATTGACTTGACCCAACAAAGGTCTTGCATGCAACAAGGACTGACTTTTATTTCTTTCGTCTATTTTTGCATTGTTGACCAACTTTTTAAAATTACATATTTACACGATAACCACTCTGTATTGTGCTTACCCGATGCAAGATCCGTACAACTGACAACAAAAGTTATAAGGATAATTTAACTAAAGGATTTTTTTTTTTTTTTTACAACTTATAACAATATTGGGGTTGTGACTTCCGATCTCATTAGTCAAAGTTAATCACCTATTAACCTACTAACAAATTTGCTTTGGTCAATAAAAGCTAATCTCCACTTGTGAAAATCACCTATCGGTTGAGGCCATATGGGTTAGTGTTTGTTTGTTTTTTTTTCCCCTGTTGCATTACACTACACTACACTACACTACACTATATATTAAAGGAAACCTTGCTAATACAGCAAGCTCTAAAATGTTTTAATTTGATCATAAACATTCTTTTTTGCTAAACTTTGTTTAATTTCCCCCCCAAAGTATACATGGTTTTAATATGTTCCCTAATTTGTTATTATATATGTATATTTAAGTTACCGATCTTTTTTAATTACCACCTTACAAAGTTTTTTTTTGTTTTTTTTTTTTAGTATGTCATTACGACATGTTTATTTCATTTATGTCGCACCATTAAAACGAAGGTGCTTTCACAATAAAGTATATAAGTTTTGTTGAAAACGAAACTGTGTTCGCAATAGATTATAATTTTTTTTATTGTAAGTTATTAAGTGAGTGCAGTACCACGTTGATGCTGTAATTAGCTGAACTGATACAAACAATTTTTTAATACTTAAATAAATAACTTTTTTATCAAGTTGATAGTCGTTATAATATATTTGTATATTTGCATTTAAAAACTCGATTTCGTTACCAAGTTCCTCGTGCAACACGCACGAAGAGAACACACTAGTTTATATAAACTTGGAAGGGAAAGTGTGTGTTGGGTATAAAAGTTCTTGTTCTGTAACTTGGCCACAGATCTTTGGTGTTATCCAGCACAATCAATCCCTCTACAGTACCAACTTACCAATTAAACCCTTGCAATGAATACTTAAATCGCCAGATGTTATGATTGTACATGGCAAAGTCTGTCCCAACAAAGTGAAGAACATGCCTTGTCCTAAATCAAATTTCCAAACAGGGTTTTACCCATTATCACTTATCAGTGGTGTCGATTTTATGGTTATAAGGAATCATGCACATTATGTCCGGATAAGAGGATTTGAACTGGGGAAAAAGGATTTGCAGTCCCCCCGCCTTACCACTCGGCCATGCCGCCAAAACGATACACTATAGGAGAAATCTACGTTTGCTCGCAAAATTGCTAAGGTTAAGATAGCCAATCCCGTTTTGTTTCGGCAGAAACGAATCAATTTCGAACAGTGTATTATAGTCGACGGGCCTCTAGCGATGATCGGACCCAGATAATCAATGTATTCATCGTGCCCCCCCGGGTTCGGTGAAAGAATTGAATTTCCCGCATGGAGGTGCTCAGATCTTTAATACGAGTAGTTAAATGTGTTTTGAATATAAATTGAACCAGGTATAACTGTATAGTTATGCCATTGGACATGGTGCAATTATAGGTGCTAAAAAACTTAAGTATATAAATGAACACGGATTGAAATTAGCGCGATCTGATCCATTCTCAGAAATCAATCCTGAACCCGGCAGATCGTTCCTTTTTCCTGTATATGAAATAGGTGACTTCGCTAAGTCGATTCTTAGAAAATCTCCACGACTTTCTTATGTTATGGCGAAGACTGAATTTAGCTTCCAACCCTAGTCAGCAAGCTTCAAAAGAGCTCATATTGGTCATGGGTTGAGAACGAGAATGGAACTCTATGAGATCGAATCTCCCGTTGTTCCTCAGTAGCTCAGTGGTAGAGCGGTCGGCTGTTAACCGATTGGTCGTAGGTCCTGGGAGTATGGCATGGGTCACTTCAGCGCCGTAGCGCCTGGTACTCGAACATTGGCTCGAGGCATTTTCTCTACCCCTTCTTACCCTGAAAAAGCAGGGTCACCTTACGTCCTTGAACCGATAACCATCTTTCGGCTAACCTAGCCTCCCGATAATGATAATAATCGCAAGCATACAAACAAATAAAAAAAATAAATGTACCCTATATTCCCCCTATAAGATCTCACTCATAACAGTCTTTGGAAAGTGTGAGATAAGAACAAACGTTTTTGATATTCCAGGAGATACAGAAGCTATACCCACTTAAACCTCGGCTAAAAAAACTTATTGTTGAATATATATATATATATATATATATATATATAAAAAGTATAAGAATACAATTAACATAAAGTGTATATAGTGAAAACTAAAACAAAGGTACATAAAGTGCATAATGATAATAATAATAATGTGACCATAAAACCAACAGCACTACCTGCTATGGATACACTTAGATATTTCCCTTTATCCGTGACCACTGCCACCTCATGGAACCTTGCTTTATATATGGACTAATCACTAAAGTGATCAATCATTCAATCTGTAGGCCAACCATCCTGATATTCACTCTGGTCCCCCAATAAAATATCTATATCCATCTCCATTCAAGGTGTGTTTAATCAGAAAAAGTTAATCATCCTGTTATGGATTCAGTATGAACTTTCCTTAAAACTATGTAAATGTTTCAGTTTTCATGGGATTGTAGCAGCATTCTTCAGTTGTTTTGTTCAACATCCAGCATTGATCCAACACAAACTATTTCACATTCTTCATCCATGATAGTAATTTTTGCATTTCTGCAGAAACAATGAAGTGACCATCTTATACTGACAGGGGATATATGGGATAAATATTAAATAGGTGTATATATAGGACTATAGTATCATCTTTTATTATGTTACCACTTACCACAGTAAACTCCTAACTAAAATACTAGATTCTGTCTCATCCTATACGATTGTATCATCATGTTGGAAACTATCCAACCTGATAATTTTGGAAAATAAACATGCTTCATGGTCTTATCATCTTTAGATGTCATAAAATATAAACATTCTGAATACTAACCCTTAATAGTAAGTAACCACATAACAAAAAGGAAACACCATCTCATCAAAATGCTTACACGCACGTGTTCACACCTTTATACATGTTTAGTTTAAACATGCTGTTGTGCATTGTAGGAACTGTCTTCCTCATTAGAACCCACAATTATATGATTTTTGTGTGTTTCCCTTTGTTTTTTCCAACGTGTCTTAGAGTTTTCAGAAGCAAGTTGTTTGCTAATTTACACACATGATCATTATAAATAGCGTGTTTAATAACCTCACACTATAGCAAGTCCTAAACCAGTGTTTAATAATACAAACTTCAAGATGAGAGTAAGCAGCACGATATCCAACTTTAGAGGTTACATGAAGATGTCATCGTAATTTGATCTCTTTTTTTTTTCTGTTATTTTCAGACGCTACACTGGATGCAGAGAAGATTCAGGAAAAGCATCGAACAAAGCACAAATGTTTCCACATGTACTCCTCTGTCCTTACATGGTATGTTACCATTAAGTACCTCTTTAGATAGCATCTTAATGTTAGTTTAAAAATATACTATAAATTGTTCTTTTAAACATGCACAACGTATTGATGGGAATTCCAATCCTTTAAACTATAATTTTAGGGAAATCCTATTCTTGTTTCTCAGCACTATGGGAGCTTGATGAGCAACAGCATTATCCTGAAGCAAAAACCAACTCTGCAGAGTTCAGGCAGCCCAATGCAGTTGAAGCACGTGGAGTGGAAATAGTAAACGAAGAAGAAATAGTTGACATGAAGCCCGAGTCTTTTCATGGACTTCTTGCAATTGGAACTCTTGGTTCTGTTATAATCCCCGTAACACCAAAACCTGAAGCAGTTGAGGAAGAAACCAGTGAAGGAGCACAGATTCTGAACAAGAAGTTAGAAAATCTAACTGAAAAGGATAGTACCAAAGAGAACAAAAATAAGGTGAAAGAATGTTATGAAACGCCAGCAATCAAAGAAGACGAGAAGGAACAAAAGACCACGACGCTTGACAACACTACAAAGAAAAATGCCATATCCTGCAAGAGATCAGATAAATTAGACAAAGGGGTGAAAATAGAAACTCGTGTGTTTCTTGCTATGAAGAAAATGCTGAAAAAGCTTGATTTCACATCAAGGTGCAGCACAACCTTGGCTTTTAAAAGTAATGCTACTATATGTGATTCAGTCGAGAAGACACCCACCAAGGTAGGTAATCTGGTGAGCTTCAGTTACTATTAGAGGCACCAATTTCAACCCATTGACTTGTGAGCGGGTTGGTTCAGGTTGTGATAGATCTCTAACGGGTAAAACTGAACATTTTAAAAAACCAACCTAAAAGGGGAACGGGTTGAAAGACGAGCAATGTCTGTTTTCAATGCGTATTAACAAGTTTGTAATTTTATCATCTTTTTTAGGTCTTCCGGAAGTCGAGAAAAATCCACCCGCAAGGAGCTGATACTCATGTCAATAAGTATGAGGTCAAGAAGATGTGTTATGATAAAGAAGTGGCATCAGATGATGATGACAAAGAAACAATTAGCAGCAGCATGTTTGCCCACAGGCCTTTCAACATGCAGCCAGCTGGAAGGAAAGCACAGTGGATTAAAACTGATGCGGATTGTAAGTACAACCCATTTACTTACGAATGGGTCATCTTGGTTTGTGTTTTATCCAAGGGACCAAATAAAGGTTTCGATAAAACGGAACGGGTTGAAAGTCGCCCAAAGATCTGGATTATTATTATTGTAGTTAACCAATAATATGTTTTTGTAATTATATTCAATACAGTAATAAATATAAAACAATTTAAATGGACAAGAAAGTGTTATTGGAGCAGCCTGAGCTGATCCATTTCAACCTGCTCTATAATGACAGTTATAAACAACAGCAGGTAGCAGCTGTATTTATAGATTACTCATCCAATTTTCTATTTTCTACTATTTACATGTAGATTTTGTGCTGGAGTTTTAGAGGCAGGAAAAATGGGTTGTTGATGTTCCATAGTTATCTCATCCTTGCAAGAAAGAAGTCTGGTTGTGTGTTGGTGTTGGATTGGTAGTATCAAGTATTGTAAAGCTACCGTTCTAGAAAAAATAACAAAGTATTGCAAAGCCGGTTAGGTTACCCATTGTATATGGTAAAATGATAATGAATGGGTGTATAAGTGTGCTTATTGTCAATCACCAAAGCGTCTGACCTCCTTGCTTGATACAAAGATGAATGACACTAGAAATATTCCTTTAATACTAATTATTAGAATAAATCATCCTCATCTTTTCATTAACAATTCCCATGGGTATAAATAATACAAAGTATCCCGTATAAATGGCAATAATAATCAACTAATAATTACAAGAATAATCAACTATATATAAATATTCTATTACTAATAAAGGTAATTTCCTAGTTTCAAGGACCAAGAGTATAGGGAAACCTGTTGTATTCGTGCATACCTACATATCAAACGTATTAGGTTAGTTTATGAAAAAAAATAAAATTTCATGGAACTATGTTTGACACATGAATATATTAAGAGAAGTATGTTAACTTCTGATAAATACTTTATTAAAAATGGAATTCACTGAACAAGAGTTTTAAGAGTTATTATACTTTCAAACCATTGTACTTGCCACAAGTAGATTGTGCTGGGTTAATCTAGTTGTTCACAGGGTGAGCGTAAAAGGTTTTCTAACCCTGCAATTTTGGACGCGAAGGCTTTTGTTGCAAATTAGTTTCTATGATGATTTTGTTTTATTAATGTGTGAGTTAGTCAGTGTGTTGACCGAGTAAGTAGGAGAATACATGGGATTCCTCAGCTTTAGGATCAAGTTTATTTGCTTCTTATATTATGTAAATTCTGCAATTAATCATGTAGTAAACAAAAATCCACATTGTGTGAGTTTTAGTGTGTGTTTAATGCGTTTGCAAAGGGCCTGAACCAACATATTGGTTGTATAAAATGGAGTGCCACATCACATACAAGGTGTCAAATTTCACTTTATGAAACAGAATATACACTATATAAAGTTGCAATGGAAAAGACAAGACTATTCCATAGTTTTAATGCTTTTAGCTTAAATCATTTTTTAGGTGTATTTACTTAATAACATTTTCCAACAAGGTTCTCTTGGTAGTTCCAAAATGGTAAATATCTTCACATGTTGCATGGTTCATCATAACAACTATTTGCCAACTACATGTTCCTGATTGAAGGGTATTTTGGTCATTCATACAAAAAAAGATATTCATCAAAACTTAGGAACTTATAAGAACTTAACTCCAAAGTCCAAGCACCCTCCAAATCTTTCTTGTTTTACAAAATAAAGATGCAGCTTCTGTGATCTTGGTTATGATACACAGTGAAGCTAATGAGATTAATAAAGTACACTGTAGTGACTTTTATCACGATTAGAGCGAGGTGTTAGTAACTAGACATTTTCAATAGTTTGACTTTTGTCATAGTTTGACCTGTGATAGTTTATTTTAAGCATTTTTTTTTCAGGATACCAATATGTGCATTTGTTTTATTCGTAAAGGTCTAACCAGCTTGTGTGTTCTTTAAGAATAAAGATAACGTGTATTCAGATTATTAAAATTACAATACATTTGAATTGATTTTTTTTCACCAACAAAAGCTGGTAATATCAACTCACAGATTATGAACATTTGACCATATGCGTGTAAGCATGTTTATACCATTAATTAAGCATTAGTACTTAGTAGTACCTCTGGATGACATGAAAGCCATAAGGTAGGAATAAAACAATGAGAAGATTACATCGGTAGGGGCTCTTCTTTCAGCATTCCACCCACATCCATCCTCCATGATTTGTCAACCAAAGGTGTTAACTCCCTACAATTATGGCAAATATATGTTTCACATAAGTAAACAAAATCAATAGGCAATAGCTGAAGTCGTATGATTACTAGCTGATCAGGTGAACAAGGGCAGTACACAGATTTTGTGTTGTCTAGGATCGTTGATCATATATTTACGTTAGGATTGAAGTACAACAGAGGGTTCTGAACATGTTTGTGCAGAGAACCCATGAAGAACTTAATAAAGGAGAAATAAAAATTTACACATGCAAACACACACTATATTGACTGAATATATGTCCGTACATGGGAGGGTATTTATACCCTGAATACGATGGCTAAATAACCGTTTTTAACTACCTAACAGGCAGGTATCCACTGTCATATGACGGGTCCTAAAACCCGCGTCCTTTCCTTCTAATTCGATGTTCCAATTTGACTTTTAAACCTTTTTTGACTTTCTAATTTTGACTGCTAAATACGTAGATTTCTTGATTACTTCTACGTCTTAACATTTTGCAACATAATAATAATAATGACATGCAACACAGTCAGTTACTTACAGGCTAAAAGCTTCCAAAGACAACTATGGTAAAATTTAATATAACCAAATAACTTATATAGAAGCTGAGAAAATCTTCTACAGTAGATGTTTTAAATTTTTATGTTCCAATATGTATGTTGTGGAACATCTTGCTAGTTTAATATAATAAATCATTTAAGTCAACAACCATAAAAAAGTTCGTATTATTAAAAAAAGAGGGTCTCTTTTCCTTTAAATTTGAATGTCAACGAAGCTGATTTTCTTGGTGAGAGAGGTAAACAACCTAAATTTGAAACAAGCTGCATAGAAAAAACATGCATGATGAAAAACCGAGTAAGAGAAGGAAATTATTCTGTTCTTCAACAAATCTTGCATCAGCATGGGTATTTAAGAGTAAGCATGGATCTTATGATGAATATGAAGATTAGGTTCACCAATCAATAACATCAAATTTGACCAACTTCAAGATGAAAAAGTGACCAGAATGTCTAGAACAATGAAAAAACTTAAGGTCGTGGCTTACAACAAGTATAGTCAATTCTTTCTTTAAACTCTTGAGCAGCTTAAAAACATCCGCACGTGCTTTCCAATCTAAAGTGAAAATGTATAGCAGGATAAGAGTAGTAAATGATGATGCGAATTTAAAATAATTAAAAACTGTATCATACTTGTAATAACGTGTGTATTTTAATATGTTCTGTTTGAGATCAGATATGAAAAAACAATATTAGGAAAGATAAGGATGAAAAGGTATTTTCCATACCGAGACCAGCTAGAGGCTCATCAAGTACCAGCAATTCTGGAGTTTGTACCTGAGTGAGGTGGACATATAAAAGTGGTCAAATTCGATACATCCGTGCATGGTGGCAAAACAGGCGGGTCAATTACCAGCTGAACCGCAAGAGCAAGGCGTCGTTTGTAGCCACCACTTTAAGGAGTTTAGATTCTTATCTAAAGCAATCCAATTTAAACCAACTTAGCATTTTAAGACGCATAAGCAAAGTGAGTTGGTGTTGGTTGAAGGTAATACCGAAGTGATAGCTCTTCCAAGTCTTCTAGCAATAAGTTCTAAGGTCACATTTCTGTCTAGGCAACCCAAATGTAATTTCACCAAAGACATTATCTGCCACAAAGTACCTATTACAAGATAATTCACCTCAGAGAACATCATATATGTTTGCGCAAACGTGAGTTGAGAAATAAAACTAGGCTTCTATTGTCGATCACCAAA